>NC_056726.1:817063773-817360553 GCF_019279795.1 Protopterus annectens | reverse complement strand
GTGGAAAGAACTGTGGCCTTTGACAATTAGTAGCATGTGCTTGCATTGCAAAAAGTCCCACCAGGTTTGTGTAGCACTGAATTGCTATAAATAGCATGGCATTCATTTGCTGTAAATATTCGCTTGTAAATTATGTAGTGCTTCTTGTGAGTTTAATCTAGAAGCTGCACTAAAAAGGTTAGGAGAAAAAATGGTGATAGATGCAGGTAAATGGCTTATTTTTGGGGCTTTCTTTTGTATGGTGGCTATCCAGTAACCTATCAGAATATGAAGTAGTATGCTGGCGTAACAGCTGTAAGCTGCTGTTCGTCATTCTGCTTTTTTAGTATGTAATGAGAAGTATGTCGGGGGGGGTTGGAAGAAGCTGTGGTAAGTGGTATGGACAGGTGTGCCTAGAATGTGGAGATAGCTGTGTAGAGGTAGATCAGTCATGGTGTAGAAAGCACTTTGTAGCCATTTCTTGAGTGGATTGTACGAAAAAGAAAATCCTTTTAAAATTTGTTTGTTAAATTTAAGTCCACTAGTTGAATTGTATATAGCACTGTTGGGAAAATTATGGGAAATCTTTTATTTTGTGCTGTGTAAGTTCACGCTAGGGTGTAGCACTGTAGACATTGATTCGGTAAATACTTTTTTTGACAAATTAAGATGTACATTTGAGCTTAACTAACTTTGTTTAACTTTTAACTACAAAGGTTTTGGCACCAATTTCTGCAGGCATGCAGCAACAGACTGGAGTCATCATTCAGCCTCAGCAGATAGTCATTTCAGGAAGTAAGGTCCCTCCAAACGCTCAGCTCATGCAACAGACAACAGTAGCAGCGTCTACAACGATGCCGCAGGGCCAGAATACAGCAGCTGGACAGCACCCACCATTAATGCTTCAGGTTGATGGAACAAATGACACATCCTCTGAAGAAGATGAGGATGAAGAAGAAGATTATGATGAAGATGAAGATGAAGAAAAGGAAAAGGATGGAGATGATGATGGGCAGGTTGAAGAGGTATGCCTTACTTATATGGTGTTCTTCAGCATAGTTTGTCCATTTTTAGCCTGAAAGAACTGAAGTAATTTAAGTAGTCTGCAGCTAAAATGTCTACCACATTGCTTGTCACCCTAGCTTAAAGTCTGGGTGTGATTTTAAAGACAGGGTTTTTTACTTACTGAATCAAATAGTGTATAGTTCTGGCACAAAGCTGTAGCACAGTTGTTCTTCGTGTTCAGTACTTTTACCTGATCTGATGCCCCTCAACTCGAGTTGAAAGCAAAAAAAAAAAAAAATCCCCTCAGACTTGGGACAAAGTCTTCTGCTTATAACTGCAGCAGATCATTTGCTACAGTTGCAATACCACCTACTAAGCGCTTCAGCCATGACCAGGATTACAGTACTAACATTCATGTCTGAGTCTTGGAACTGTGATAAAGCTCCATTGGCAACTGATAACTGCACTAAATACCTTGTGCCCAGGCCATTTGCCCCCACCCTGCTGTAGCTTGCAAATGCGCACACACACGCATTTTCATATACATTGTGTACATTTTGGCAATATTCCTCCTGCTTATGGACATCTCGCTGTTCTCATGTTACAGTATGCATGCTATAATTTCTAGACTTTAGTCCTGCTTGCATCTCTGAAACAAGCCGCAGTACATAAATAAGGAGCTCTTGACCTTGGCAGTATGCATCTCAGCTGGTAGGCTGCTCCTTCTTGATTAGATGAAGCTTGTTACTGAAGAATGCAAACATTAAGTTGAGGGCACAGGTGGAGTTTTTAATGTGGTAGTTGAGTTCCAGAGTAAGCCTAGTATGGGTTTCTCTGTACAGAAGCTTTCTTGTGCTTCATTACTACACATTTTGATGGCAGGAAAGAATGTGTCACGGTTTCTTTTAAAATTTTCAGTGATTTACCTCCTGCTCCTATCTTCCTTTCACCCCTCTTCTATTTCATGCCCTCTCATATGCCTGTGAAGTTTTTCACCACCCATTCTGGTAGGCCATTCCATGGGTTCACAACCTTCTTTTTGAAGTTATTCACATATTGTGGGAGGGCTTTGTCCCTACAAAATAATTCTGCCTTCTCTTTTCCCCTCCCTCCTTCCTGTTCAGAGCAACCTCTTTGCATTTTCTTGACACATTGTATACCTGTAATTATGTCTCAACATGGACCAACAGAAATGGGAGAGCGAGAGAAGTCAGCTGCTATGCTCTCGGCATGTATCTTATTTTTTCTCTTCATCTCTTTACTCTGTAGTTTTCTCTGTACACCTTCAGTAGCCTTATGTCCATCATCATTGTTTGGCTTTCAGAACTGTAGAAAATTCTTTGTAGTGTGGTCTTACAGGAACCTAGTAGAGCAAGAGCATCAACTCTTAATTGATATCACCCACAATTTTGTCAGCTGATGCTACCCTCTCACCATTTCTGGTAGTCCAGTCCAGGTTGTGGTCAGCAATGCTAGATGTTGGTCTTAAGGATCACTTTCTCCAGAGCATTTGGACATTCCCAGAGTGGAGACAAACCTCTTGCCCAGGACATCAAACTGATGTTCTACTAAAAGGAAGAGAAGCTTGCAACATAAATTTTCAGACTGCATATTACAACCAGTCATCCGTACACACACTCCCATTAAACTGTCCCTTTTGGGTGACTTTCCGGAGAAAACAGTACACAGTAGAGAGGGAATGTTTTTTTTTCCTGATTTGACCTGAATTGATAGATGTATTGCATTTGTTGTCCTTTACAGTTGCTTACTGTGGCAGATATCTTTCCCTTGCCCATGACCTCCCCAGAACATTACTTACAGGTGTGCCTACCAAAGATAGTTCTACCAAAAGGCTGTCACCTCTGCCTGTTTTGATTGGGAGAGGAGTCTGCAAGTAGACTTGGAAATCACTGCATACATAACCATACAGGTAGTTCTTTCTTGCGCCTTAAAGTTCAGTAAACTTTCAACACTGGTGTGTGTGTGTGGGGGGGGGGGGGGCATGTCGTTCTCTCCCTCAGCAAAATTCTCATCTGGTGGACTTGATCCTAGGAATTTGCTGAAGATTGCAAACACAGGAAAATGGACAAATCCACAAAACTGCTGATAAAAGCAATGGTGGGCAAGGAGTGACAGGCCTTAAGGACCTCCACCAGTCCTATTGAGGACTGAGAGCATCTGTTACAATGAGGCATTATCTTTTCAATCCCAGCCCCACTGGCTTCACCCACTGTATTCCCCAATGCCTTAGACTCTTGAGATGCAGACTATGGTTGTACTACTAGCAAGACCTCCTTACAAATTAAGATGGTCAGTCTTCCGTGACCGAATTTGTCTTTCAGTTTTTACTCTCATCACAAGTAGTTCATCAGTAGGATGTCCCATCTTTGGTGCCTGTTATTGGACATATAAATCTCTGCATGAGAGAACCTCTGGCTTGTTTCCCCCATCTTTGGATGTCTGAGGAAGAGATATTCACGTTGCAGGTGCCCCTCATGAGTGGCTTCTCCATTGAAAAGAAAGTAGTAATGCTTTACCGGATTCCCTATATCTCCATACTCTGATTTGGACGAGGAAATATTAAACTCTGATCTCTTCACCTTTAGTCTATGATATGAACAATGATGTCGACCATCAGGTTCCTTTCCAGAGGATATTTTTGTTGGGAGAAATTTTAAACTTTTTAATTATGTTAATTCATCATTTTAACTGGATATCTGACCTGTCTGAAACACTTTTCAGCCACCGGGGCAAGGGTATATACAGTATACACTACCAGACTACTTGTTATAGCCTTGTTAACTAACATTTTTGCATGTGGGATGAAGTAGTGCTGAGAGCTTGCAAACTTCAGAGTGACCCAGAGTTTAGGATTTGACCCCAAACCCTAGAGCTGACACTGATCAGTACTGCCTTATAAGGGATCAGTGAGTGGTGAGCTCTGAGGTCTTAGAGGCACAAAGAAAATGCCTATACCTACAGTGGTCACTCCTAGACGCCTATACCTCATTTCCTGCACTCGGGAATGCATTTGAAAGTGACCCCTGAGCTGGATTTCCAGTTGCTCACCCCTAAAATTGTAGGTTTTCAAGAGTTTAGAAAATCTGTTGGTGACCCAAGCAGTAGTACACTCTTTGAAATCTGGGTTGGCTTCAAATCTTGGAACTCTCACAGTGACAAGGAAGAGGAAGATTGATTTAGTTTAAAAAAAATGCCAAATGCATAAGGTTAATATCCTGAAGCAAGTAGAAGATATGGCAGAGAAAGTATCTGAAAAGGCTTTAAGGGTTAGGAGTAGTAAACTTGACGTAAATGTATTCTAGGTGGGAAATGTACATAATGCACTTAATGCCATTGGTGCTATGTAGTAAAGCGGGAGAAACAGTAAGCGTAGTAGATTACTATGTTTGACTTGGCACAGGATATAGTACCTTTGAGAATGGTGCTATTATATGGCTCAGCATGCATATTTCCATATATTGCAAGTTAGACACTCTGGCTAAAAGCAGAGTTGCTACAGCTGTCTTGCAAACCATGCTGTAAGTACCACCACCCAAGGGTCACTAACTGCTTTAATATGCTTCATGTGGGTACTGAATGGTACTGCAGGAGTGGTCATTAAGAACTGTGCAGCTGTGTGACTTCATTCATAGTAACAGTAAGTATTTCACTGGAAAGGCTCACTCCTTGAAGTATGGGGTTTACTCATCCCCCCCAGGTGTGTAATCTTTGCCAGAAGATGGAAAGGAGAATGATGGGGTCCCCCTTCCCATTTGAGGTGGAGGGATAACAAGGTCTCTCAGTATATCCTTCTCCTTTTAGCCTTTATGTAGAATGAAGTCAATATCTGTTACTGGTCTTACCCAGCTAAGCCTGTTTCAAACTTCCCCTGAATTTGTTTTAGTCTTGGGACTAGAGGCAGAACACTAGGCATTTGATTAAAAAAAAAACTTGGAGGCTTTGTCTGTACCATATATGATTCAGCAATGTTTTTTCTACCAGAAAATAGCTGAATATGGCTTAGTAAGTTTACAGTTTTACAGTTTAGTCATATGTCATCTTGAAGTTTTTCATGTCTACAAACTCTGGGAGTTAATTTGATCGGGGAACTTGGCCTGTGGTAGTTTCTGTGGACAATAAAAGATACTGCAGGTTGTGGGCTTGTTTTAACATCTGCTGTTGGATGGTGAGTATTGCATTATCCTTCTCTTGCTTGTTAAAGTGCAGTATTCTGCATTTGCCTGCTTGTTAACTATAGCTGTTTGTGTCCGTATCTGCTTTGGCTTTGAACCTACTCCCAGCCCATTTAGTTTTCCTATTCACCCATGCAGGACGGAGTTTTATTTACCATCACAAAAAAAAAAAAAAAATTATAACATACCATTACTGCCCCTGTTAAGTTCTTTTATAGTGGAATCGTAAAACGGTCAGGCTGGACTAATCGCCACTTCTGATCATGTACTAGTGCATGTTGACCTAGAGATATTAATCTAGGAAAGCAACAAGCCTTTCCCTTGGTATTCTCACCATGCCTTTCCCTGCCTCTTCTGTGTTAGTTCTCTGGGTTTTACTTGGCCATTCCTGTACTGAAGTACCAGATGTGGCCAATAATCCATGGGAAGCTTAACATTAAGGGATCGGTTAGCACACTGGTAAGATTCTTTAAGAACTGGGAAGCAGTCCATTTGTTCCCTGTGCTTCATTTAGGGAAGCCAGGTCCCCTCAACCATTTGTCCTTTCTGGTGTCTCTTGTTTCCTGCATTCTGCCATGCCTCTCTTCCAACATGGCATTCCACCCTTTAATAATTTTTGTGTGAAAATTGAAGCAAAATGTTAAATACCTCTGATTTTTTTCCTACTCTTCCCTCCCTGCTTTTGGCTGTGTATTCCCTCATACCACCTTCTACCAAATCTTTTTCAGATTGGTCTTTTGCTATCACCTTTGCCGTTATGCTCGTCTCCTTGTGTGCCTCCCCATCCCTTCCTTATTTGTTTGCATGTTATACCTTAATTGGCCTTGCTTTCCTTTGTACCTGCATTGGTCTTCTGTTTTTGCCATTTTAGCACTGCATCCCTTAGCCTGTTACTTCCCCAAATTTCCCCACACTGCTAATTTAGCTTTAATCCTCCCCACCTGAGCAATTCTTCATAATCTTTCCATAAAATCCCTCCATCTTTGTGCTTGTATTCTAACCCCCCTGCATCTCACAATTCTGATCATTGTTGGCTAATGGAGCCATTGCTTGGGGATCCCTGAGCCCCCTCCACATTAAGACAACACCCATCATTCTTTTTCTACACCAGTCAACTTCTAGTATTCTTGCACCTCTCTTTTCTCACACCTCTGCTCTGGAGTTTCAGATGTGCCAGTCTGCTTCTGGCTAGGTCATATCCCACATGACTAATCCTCTTCTACTCTACTCCTTTATTCACATCCGCTCTCTTGAAGTGTCAGGGAGCCAGTGTACTGCATTCTGTCTAGGATTCTTTCCTTCGTAAAACGCACTAAAAATGACTTTTTCTGACCCTGCTTGCTCTTTTACACATTCATTAAAGTTGTGTACCTCCCTTTCTGATGTAAATTATCTCCAGCCCTCCCCTCTTCGTTATTTCTGAACAGTCTGTGTGACCAGGGAGCAACATGTTCTACTTTTTTGTTCACTGCCCCATGTGTCTACAGTACTAGCAGCGTCCGCATTCCTATTGTGTATCACTGCCTGAAATTGCCTTGGCTTCATACCTAGTTTCATTGTTACTTTGCATAATACTGCATCTGAAGTAGTTACTTCATTTGCTCTGCAACCTGTGGGTATCGGATCCGATCTCTGATCCGAGCCGGCAACTTTCCCAGCTACAAGATCCGAGCTCCTCCCCCTACCCATAATCCCCTATGTGCTACATTACCTCAAACCTTTTTTTGCCACGGCTGAAGCAGCTACTTTTGAAGAGCTCCTTGGCTTTTTGGTGAGATTGAACCTTTTTCTTCTTTTTGAAAAAAAAAAAAAAAATCTTTTTCTTGTGTGAGAGTGTTTAGTTTTTTCTGGGTTAGTTAGCGAAAGTGTAGTTAGTTAGATACCTTTGTTCCCCCTTTTTAACTAGTTTTTTCTGTTAGTTCCCGCCTTTCACCCTCCCCCCTCTTAGTGTTTGGGTGTGTTTTGGTGTGAGTGGTGTTATGGCTGAAGGGCCTAAGGTGGTGTTCTCAAAATGTACTGAGTGTGGCCATAAGCTTTCGCCGGCGGATGGCCACACTCAGTGCGTTTTATGCTTGGGGGTGGCCCACTTGTCATCGGCCTGCACAATCTGCGTGGCCTTTAATCCCCGAGCTATTAGGGACAGGAAGAACAAGCTGATCCTGGCGGGCTTGTTGCCTCAGGAATCAGCTTCTTCTTCCTCCCCCTCTCAGGCACAGGCCGTCTCCACAGCCCTCGTGCCTTCTGGGCCCCCGACTCAACCTGGGACTCAACCTCCCTCTTTGGGTTTGAGTTCGGGGGATTCAGGTACCTCCACTACGGTGGAGAAAAGACACAAAGACAAAAGTCCCACAAAAGGCGGGCTGAGACTCAACCCTCAGCCCCGCTGACTAGGTCTCCCTCGAGGGGCTACGGATCCTCTCCCCCTCGGCTCTGTTCACCTCGTTTTTCGCTGGAGGAGGAGGATCGGTCTCCCTCAAGGTCTTCGAGGCGACCCTCCCGGCCCGCCTCGACGACTTCTTCAAGATCAACCAGAAGCCTCACTGAAGCAGATATGGATCGGATGATGCGCCGATTCATCCAGACCCAAATGCAGATGGGGGTGCTCTTGCCTCCCCCCCCCCCCCCTGGGGGGGAGCGCGGCCCCCATATTTGCTCTGATTACTCCTTCTCTGACCCGTTTTCGGGTCTCGGAGTTATCGGATCCGGGCCCTTTCGGAACCGGGGATTTGTCGGCGCCGATGGCTCCAGTCGTTTCAACGCCGACTGTGCCTTTGAGTCTGTCGGATCCGAGCTCTCGGGGCTGAGCATCGGATCCAGGGGAGTTGGTGTGTCTTCGGCTCCGTTGGGTTCGGAGCACACCTCTCTCTCGGCTCCGGCTGCATCGGCTCCGACCCCGATCCCTACCTCGGAGCCGAGGAGATTGCTCTCGGAGCCTGGCGAGAGTAGCTCTCCTTCGGCTTTTGAGGTTGTGGAGAGGGTACTGTAGAGGACCTCCAGGTCCCCGGTTCGGGCATCGGATCCTCCCATACCCCCGCTGCATGTGGGTCTATCCTCCATCATCTGACCATCAGGACAGCCTGCTCAAGCCCTCCAGTTGGTTCCCTTAGAGGAACAGGACCCCGTTGACGAGCCCTCTCCGGACAGTCCCACCGAGGAGGTTCCCTCGAAAACATCGGTGCAAGAGGAGGCACCTGGACTCCCCCGAGTCCGTCACAACCGACACGGATTTAGATGAAGGGGAAGGTTCCCCAAGGTCACCCCCCCGAGGATGTCTCCTTCGGAGACATCATGGAAATGTTGCGTGAGGGGGGTGGTCTGCCCAAAAACCTTCCGCAGATGAATCCGTGTTCCTGGATGCGTTTGAGGCAGGCCCTTCTACCTCCTGGGTGTCCCCCCGGCTGACCCCCTGGTAGACCTCATTACTACCAGGGCGTGGAAGGAGCCCGACACCATGGAGCCTATCCCGAAGCGACCCGACAAGATCCTTAGCCCCCCAGTGGATAGATTGTCTTGGGCCAAGGGAACCCCAGTGGATGCCATGCTGGTGGCGGCTTCCACCAAGAGAGAACTCGCGCAGGAGAGTTCTTCGGTTCACCCGTCTGTTGAGGACAAAAAAGTTTTCTCGACTCGTATGGCCACTCTAAAATCTATCTCTAACACGTCCATGCGTCTACTCTCCCATGCCACGGAGGGAGCCGCTAGGGCCAGCGGAGCTGGGGTCGTCTTGCAACGTCACTCCTGGCTCCGTCTTTGTGATTTCGCGGATCCCTTCAAGGCGTCCTTCGCGAATGCACCCTTTGACGGATCTTCGCTCTTCGGCAAGACCGTTCACGAGACGCTGGTCCAAAGCGAGAAGGATGGGAAGACGCTGTCTGCCATCGGGGTCCACTTCTCTAATCCCCAACGATCCTTTTCTAGGAATCAGAGGGGACAAAAGAAGTTGTGGTTCCGTAAGTCCCAGCAATCCCATCCGGCTTTGGACCCCTCATCCTCTAGAGGCAGAGGAGGACAAGGAGGATGCCGGCCCAGAGGCAGAGGGGGACCGCATAACTTCGGGTCCAGGGAACCCTTCCCGGATAGACCCATGCAGCAGCCCTGAGGGCTTACCCGGCTGTCCCTCTCTGGAGGCAGTCTGGGGGCGGTTGTCGGAGCACCTGTCAAACTGGGAGTCCATTACAACAGATTGATGGGTGCTCCGCATCATATCCAGAGGTTATACCATCCCCTTCATAAACCACCTTCCCTCGACCAGACACCTCCCCGATGTTCCACCCGATCGAAGGGAGGCAGCAGCTTCAGAAATCCTGAAGTTGTTAGAAAAAAGAGCCATCCAGCCCGTCCCCGCAGACCAGTCCGGATCGGGTTATTACTCCAGGTTCTTTTTAGTGCCAAAAAAGACAGGGGACCTCAGACCCATTCTAGACCTCTCCGCTTTGAACCTGTTCATTCCCAAAGAAAGGTTCCGGATGGTCACCCTCCAATCTATTCTCCCCCTTCTGCGGCAGAACGACTGGATGTGCTCGATAGACCTCAAGGATGCGTACTACCACATCTTGATGGACAGACGATCCAGAAGGTTTCTCCGCTTCCGGCTGGGAGCCAGTCATTACCAGTTCAGGGTTCTCCCGTTCGGCCTCACCTCAGCCCCCAGGGTGTTCACCAAGGTCATGGCAGTGGTTGCAGCCCACCTGAGACTTCAGGGCATTCAGGTCTTCCCGTACCTAGACGACTGGCTCCTTACCGCCACCAACAGGCATCGGCTCTGCCTGGCAAGAGATTATGCTCTGACCCTTGCCCAGAGCTTAGGCATCTCTGTAAACTTCCAGAAATCCTCTCTTTGCCCCTTACAGGTCCTGGAGTTCATAGGGGCCAAGTTAGATACCCGCATTTCTCGAGCTATGCTAACTGCGGACAGGATAAACAGCTTGTCTGTCAGGTGCTAATTCTTCTACAAAGCCCAGCCCCGAAGGCGGAATTAGTTCTGAGGGCACTAGGATCTATGGCAGCAGCAATCAGTCTCGCCCTTCACGCGCGTCTGCGAATGAGGATTCTGCAGTGGACCCTTCAAGTTCAGTGGTCCTTGCTACTCCATCCGTTGAATACTCCGATTCCCCTAAGCAGAGTTTGCAGGCACTCCATTCTTTGGTGGCTCCATGCCCCAGAGCTGAAGGAAGGGAGGCCTTTTGTTGCCCCCCCCAAGCCACGCTGACCACGGACGCTTCCCGCCTCGGGTGGGGGGGGGGGCATTATTCGGGCAGAACCGTCCAAGGCATGTGGACTCCCCTGGAGACCGCTTTGCATATCAATGTGTGTGGGAATGGGCGATATCCACCAACCGCTTTCTGGTAGCAACTCACATTCCGGGTCGGTCCAACATTTTGGCGGACAAACTGAGCAGAGTGATCTCTCAATCCATCAGTTGCGAAGCAGATTTTCCGCAAATGGGGTTGGCCTTGCTGCGATCTTTTTGCTTCTCCCTTAAACACAAAATACAGCGAGTACTTCGCAATACTTCCCCCCGAAGGGGAGAATCCCAGAGATGCTCTAGTCCATGCTTGGCCGTCCAGTCTACTATATGCCTATGCACCCCTTCCGCCCATGACCAAGTTCAGACAGAAAGCCCGTCGGTTGGGGAGCAGAGTTATCCTCATAGCCCCATTCTGGCCTTGCCAGATCTGGTTCCCGTACCTGCGGTCTCGCAGTGTATCTCCGCCATGGATACTGGATCCCATTCCAAACCTGATTTCACATCCGGCGGGATTACAACCCCCGAACCTGGTGAACCTCAAGCTTGCGGCTTGGTTGCTCCAGTTCCACTGATGGCTAGGACTCCCGGTATCTCATCTCCTGTTAAGGCCATTCTAGTTGCAGCACATAAGCCGACTGCTAGGAAGATTTACTACAGCAAATGGAAACGTTTCTCTGTCTGGGCCAAAGATAGAGGCCTGGATCCATTTACAGTTCCTATTCCTACTATTCTAGACTTCCTGTCTCTGATATTCCGACAAGGAGCAAGTGCTTCAACAGTTAAGGTGCAATTGGCAGCCATCTCCCATTTCCATGTGGGAGACTGACTAGGATCTTTGGCTTCTACAAAATTATGTAAAACCTTCTTACGGGGCGTTTTCCTCTTGAAGCCTCCGGTGAAAGTGGTGGTGCCTCCATGGGATTTGGCCTTAGTCTTACAAGCCTTGACAGGCCCACCCTTTGAACCAGCGGCGGTTCCATTAAAGTTCTTGTCCTGGAAAACAGCCTTTTTGGTGGCCATTACTTCAGCCAAAAGGGTGTCAGAACTTCAAGCCTTATGTATGAAGCATCCTTATCTCATTTTTCATAAGGATAGAGTGTTCCTCAGGACTAATCCGTCGTTCTTACCTGAAGTGGCTTCGGAGTCAAATATCAATCAATCAATAAACTTACCCGTGTTCTTCCCAAACTTTCAGAATAAAGGAGAATACACATTGCATAAATTTGGATGTGCACAGACAACTGCGTTTCTACCTGCACAGGACTAAGGATTTTCGCAAATCGGACCAGTTGTTCGTGTCATTTGCTAAATCAGCCATGGGTAAGGCCATTTCCAAAGTGACTGTAGCAAATTGGATTTGTCAATGCATAGTCCACGGGTACTTATCTGCAGGCAAACCGGTTCCTACGGGAATTCGCGCTCACTCTACGAGGGCTGTGGTCACCTCTGCAGTCTTCTGGTTTAGGATCCCCTTGGATGACATATGCTCTGCAGCTACCTGGTCCTCTTCACATACATTTATTTCTCCTTATAAGTTGGATATGGTATCGAGAGGTAGGGCTTTCTTTGGCTCTGCGGTGCTTCAGAATATCCTTCCATAGGCCGCCCAGGGTTTCTCCCTAGGTAGCTGGGGACTCTGTCCCACAGGTTGCAGAGCAAATGAAGTAACTACTTCAGATAAAGAAGTTATGTACTCACCATAACGTTCCATCTGAGTAGGTACTTCATTTGTCTGCAACCGACCCCCCCCTGCCATCCCCCGAACCTTTCGGGATTCCTGATCACCAAAGAGATCTTGTTCTGCTTTAGGACAGTTTATCTGGTGTTGCTTCCTCTATCGAAGGTAGGAGTTGTGTAAGAGGCAAAAAATTCGATCTGAGGTAATGTAGCACGTAGCAGGGGATTATGGGTAGGGGGAGGAGCTAGGAGCTCGGATCTTGTAGCTTGGAAAGCTGCCGGCTCGGATCCGAGATCGGATCCGATACCCACAGGTTGCAGACAAATGAAGTACCTACTCAGATGGAACGTTATGGTGAGTACATAACTTCTTTTTATCCATGCTCCAAGCCACCTTTATTTGTTACTCTCTCTCTTGTGTTTTTTTCCCCTTTATGTTGCTTGTGTTTTTGCACACCTTGTATGGGTATGTGACATCACCATCTCTACCTTAATTAAAAGCTATAGTCCTTAAGAGAGATTTCCAACTAGCTCTTAGCTGGGTTCCTCTCTCCTAGATACTTGTAAGGATACTACTTAATTGTAAGGATACTACTACAGTATGAGTCACTGTCCATGGGAACTGGATGTGGACAGACGCACCTTTCCAGCCTAACTTCTAGAGCTTTAGTCTTAGTTATGGATGGGTGTTTGGGGAGTAAGTTAGCAGATGTGCTTGCAGAGGATATTTTCCACCTGAGGACTATAATCTGCAGGGCTTTTTTGTCTTTAGGTCAAGCCAGAAGGTCTCCACCTGTGTAAGCATTGAACTACCTCCAGTAAAATGCTTCATCACTAAGCTTGTAATCTCTGGCTTTCTTTCAAGTTGCTCTCTCAGTACTGGTGCAAGGCACATCTGACCTAGCTGCAGGCAAAACTGTACAGGCAGACAGACATACTAGATTGCACCATAAAGACTATAAGCTTTGAAAAATGTAAAAGTAGAGGTTGGTAGTAAAGGAACCAGTGACTGGTGTACTGACCCTGCTACTACTGATGAGGCCTTTGTTGACTGATTATAGCTCAGGTTTCCCTTGAGTGCAAGGTGAAGTAAATTCAGCTGTATAACATGTTTGCTGTTAATTGTTGCATTTCATTTTGCTGACTAGAAAATGCTCATGCACTCCACTTGTGTAAGAGCTGACTCAGTCAGTGATGTCTCTTCCCAAGGATCTGTGCATCATGTATGCATTTTCTGGAAGGATGTCACAAGAAAGCATAAAAGACCTTATAAACAGTGTCAGTGCATCCAGTTGATGGGGTTGCCACCTGTCTCACTTCCTGCAGAGAAGTCCTGTTGTGGTGGGAGGATATGAAAGTGGTATGGTGCTTATATAAACTTGTCAAAAGAACTGCCTTCGAACCATTGACTGATCTGTTTGTTCTGTTTTGCTATGAATGGCATGGCTACATTGGAACCAACTGTGAATCAGCGTAAGTTTTCTTCCTCTCTGCAGTAAAGACGGTGGAAAACAGTTTCACATCTGTCTTTTTGCAGCAGCTGCTGAGCTCTTGACATCAACCAGACTAATTAGCCATTTACAATTGTCAGCAGTACTTAACAGGGTAAACTACAGCTTTGTTGTCTGTGGGATGTCATGCAGATGTAGACAAAATCACTTGCAAATTGTGAAGTTCAGCTTAAAAAAAAGTGGGTGGCCTTTTTCTTCCTTTGATTCCAAGGCAAGAAAATGAGGTTTATAAAGCACAAGTAGGTTTCTTGTACCTACTTAATACTGAAACCATATTGTAGGAAGAAGAGCAAACTAAGAATTGAGTTAAACTGTAGGAGAAGGTGGAGTTTTCCCTTAACCAGAGGGGGATCGGGTTACATCAGCATTAGCCGAGGTGCACCTTTCATGGATACCTTTAAAAAAAGAAAAACTGTTAAGAGTGCACCTAGAAGTTCTGAAAGCCCTCTGGCTTCTTTGGTTTGTGTGTGTTGTTTCCCTCTCTTGGAGAGCACCTAGAGCACTTATCTGCTTACACTGAAGACTTCCTGGCCTCTTGAAGGATGACAG
The DNA here is from genome assembly GCF_019279795.1 of Protopterus annectens. NCBI lineage: Eukaryota > Metazoa > Chordata > Ceratodontiformes > Protopteridae > Protopterus > Protopterus annectens. The sequence continues at coordinate 817,346,391 of NC_056726.1, read as the reverse complement.
TCACTTCCTCAGGGCTTAATCCCTAGTGCCAGGCTATGGTGCTATAGGGTACCAGTCTCCATATTTTTAGATAGTGAAGCAGTAATGCATCCCAATCTTGGGCATGAAGTATGTGCTAATCTGAGTTGGAAATGCCTTTCCATGCTGTTTGTACCAAAGTTGAGTAATTTTTATTTATTTATTTTTTTTATTTTACATTTGTTTATCAGGAAGGACAGACTGAACACAGGTCCGTTTTCAGCAGAGGCCCGTGGAGAAAAGCTCCAAAATGCTAAGCATGGAAATACAAGACAAGGCCATATAATATAATAAAATACAATACAATACATGGGAGAAAAGTGAGAATAACATACATATCAGAAAGAACAACAATGAAAGTTGGCAATTCATAAAGTACATCAGATTTGCAGAAACGTTTTTTTTTTTTTTTTTTGTTTTTTGTTTTTGAAACATGAATACAAGAGCGGGGGTAGTAGATGTGAAGGGTAGAGTTAAGAATAAAGTTTGTTACTGTAGGATGTTAGGTGCAGGGAAAAAGTGAAGTTTCCAAGTGTTTATAGAAGACAGATATTAGTACTATAGAGTAAATATTAACAGATACCAAGTTTTCAAGTGAACAAGTGATGATCCTTAGCAGCCTTGCATCAGTGCATTCATATTGCTTAACCTGGGGTATAGCATGAGCAATGCCAATTTTGAAGATAGTGGGTATTCAGGATTTTTTTAAATTGGTTGGTAGACAAAGTAGAGGTTATGTGAGTTGGTAGTGAATTCCATATTCTGGCTGTGATGTAGGCAGAGAGATTTACTAGCATCATTTTTATATTTGATGACAGTTTTGAGGTTCTAGTTACTAGATCTTAAGGCTCTTGTAATAGTGTATGGCTGAATAAGATGCTGAAGTGCTGGGGTTTTATCTGGAAGGTAATAGAGATTGTGGGCTGTTGAGAGTTGATTGAGTAGCAGTAGTTGAGGTAGCTCAAGCCAATTGAGCTGCTTAAGGGAAGGGCAGTGATGGGACCTGTATGAGGTTTCAGTAGCAAACTTGGCTGTCTTGTAACAAGATTCCATTTTCTTTAGTTCTATGTGACGGAGATTAGTTAAGATAGGGGAAGCATAGAGGAGGATGGATAAGAGATGGGTCCTTGCAATTATGGCTTTGGTATGTTTAGTGGTGAACTGTTTGTTCCTATAGAGGAGTCCAAGTTTTTTGTTTATTTTCTTAATTGTTTGTGCTATGTGGATGTTGAATTTCAGATGATTGTCGATTTCTACACCTAGTAGTTTGGTGTGTGTGTGTGGTTGAAGTGACTTGGATCTTGTCTTTGGAGTTTATGATAAAATCATTATTTAGAGGGGAAGATCTAGGACTGAAAGAGTTTTTTTTTGGGATTAAGAATAAGTTTGATGTTTGTAAAACATGATCTGATATTGTTAATCCTTGTTCATTCCTTACGTGTGGGTATCTGTTCAGACCCCTGAACCGAGCCGGCCATCTTCCAAGCTCACGCCAGCTACAAACTCTCAAGCTAAAACTCTTACCCAGAATTCCCCTCTCCCTGTTACCTCAAATTTCGTTTGCCGCATCGCCATTCGGTCGTGTCAAGCTACTTCTCTTGAGCTAAGTACAATATTTTGTTGTCATACTAGTCTAAAACAACTTTTTCTCTCAGAAAAGTTACTAAATTGTTTTCTCTTGCCTTATCGCATTTAGCGACTATCCCTTCTTGAATTTTTTCAACCCCCTTCATCCTGTTTACCTCAAAGTATTTTCTTTTTTACCATTGTTGGTAAACCCCTTTTCCTCCTTACCTTCTTGTATTTCTTGTACCATTGCTGGTATTCGTTCTGATTTCCTTCTTTCCTATCATGTCAGATAAAAAAAGGTAGTCCAGGATTTAAGAGATGTTCAGATTGTGGCCATAAATTACCTACTTCGGATGTACATTCTCTGTGTGTCTATTGCTTGGTTGTGCCTCATTTATCAGTTGACCCGCCCTGTGGAATTTGTAAGAACTTCTCTAACAGGATGTTGATTGAGTGGAAAAATAAATTGTTATTGAAGGGGCTACCTAAATCTCCTTTTTCAGAGGCTTCAACCTCTCCAAGATCCCATAAGAAAAAGACTGATGAACATACAAAGGCCAAGTCTCTTCCTTTGTCCCTGGCTGGGGACTCCCACCAACCGAGACCCAAGACGGCTAAGCTTTCCACTTCAGATCTGACTTTCTCGGCTCCAGTGCTTTCGGTGCCTAGACCATCGGCACCATCTGTGATTTCGGCACTGACTAGCGTGCCCTTTACCGTATTGGTACCGAGGGGCTCCTCTGTTCAGACTTCTCCACCGGCACTGACTATCCAGTAGATGCAGACTGTTAACACATCGGCTCCGACACCTTACCCGGAACCGACAACTCAGTTATTGACACCGATTTTTTCGGTCCCAGCCTTGGCGCCGACATCCACTTCGGCGCCAACCTTATTGTCGGTGCAGACCATGACTTTGGCACCGATTTCCTCGGTGCAGACACCTGTAGTTCACTCCCTTACAGCCCCATTGTTTTCAGTGCAGACTGGTGAGGTGGGCACAGAGCTTGCCCCATCTTTGGATAGACCTGACTCTTCCCTCAGCCGTGTCCGTGAAATCCACTAGAAGCCTCCCTGAACACGACGTGTTGCGTCTTGTGGATCAAGTGCTTTTGGCCAGAGGTATCCCGCCCCCCAGGACCTATCCTTCCTTGGGAGGTGATCACCCATTGCCAAAGACCCTTACTTATTCCCCTCCTTCATTGCCTTTGAAGCCCCTTGATATAGCAGTCTTCCCTCTCTACATATCAAATCTGAGTTTGTCAGTGTTTACTCCTAGAAGCTTTGCATAGGTGTCAGGGGAGATAATGGTCCCATTATTCCTCACTAAGGAACTGCAGTTGCCTTCGTGGCAGGAGTGTTTTGCTACGACCCAGGATGTCAGCTGTGGCATACATAATTTATTTATTTTATTTATTTTATTTTACATTTGTTGACCGGGATAGTCCGACTGGGTACATGTCCATTTTCAGCGGAGGCCCGGGGAGAAAAGCTCCAACAGAGTTACAATGACAAATAGTTACAAAAATAGAGTTTAAGATGAACAAAAATGAAGAAGAAAGAAAAAAAGCAATTTACATACTATTATAAAACTACCATGCTCTATCAAATGCAGAATACTACAGTTCATTATACTATACATTAATAACATGCTAGCAAAGTCGTTAGGACAAATTATAGCTTATAGTTTGGCTAACATACATTGTTCTTTTGGGATTAGATATCCCCTCGCTAGGTTGTTATTTTTGGGTTTGGATAATACTAAGAACTAGTGTGGGCTTAGTTTACAGCAAAGAGCTAGTCTGGGTTTGTGCAAGGACAAAGCCAATGTGACTTATAGTGGAGTTTTAGACTCTTTTTGAATTGAACTAGTGAAGTTATAAGCATGAGGCTGTTGGGGAGGGAGTTCCATATTTTTCCAGTGGTATTGGCAAACAGTGCGTCACCACCTAGGTTGTAAGATTTAGTTGTTTGGACAAGGAGTCTATTTGCTGAGCGAAGGCAACTTAGATTAGTGTAAGGAGTTATTAATTTTTTTAGAGCAGGGGTGTTCTCAGGTTGTTTAAGGATTTTAAATGCCTCTATGAGTTGGTACTGCTGGAGAAGAATTGGGAGTTCTATCCAGCCAAGTTTTTTCAGGTTAATACAATGGTGTGTTCTGTAGGGCAAGCCAGTTACAAATCTGGCAATATGATTATAACAAGATGAGAGTTTGTTTAGGTCGGATTTGTTAAGGTTAGTAAGCACAGGAGAGGCATATAGTAGGGTAGAGAGAAGGTGTGAGCGGGCAGTGACTGCCCTGGCAGTTGGAGTAAGGAAGGTTTTTATCCTGTATAAGGACCCAAGTTTCTTGTTTACTGATTTAATGGTTTGGTTGATATGCATATCAAATCTGAGTTTGTCAATGTTTACTCCTAGAAGCTTTGCGTAGGTGTCAGGGGAGATAATGGTCCCATTATTGGATTGTATAGTAAAGTGTGTGGTAGGTGATTTATTAGTTTGGTAGAAGAGAAGTAGTTTGGTTTTATTTGGATTTAAGATCAGGTGATGGTTGGCGAGCCAGTTTTCGACTGTTGTAAAACTGTGCTGGGTTGTAGTTAGTAAGTTTTCTAGAGAGGCATTGGAACATATTAGAGTTGAGTCATCTGCATACTGAATACAGGTGGCTTCAGGGATGACTGTTTGGAGGTCATTTATAAAGACTGAAAAGAGAAGAGGTCCTAATATGGAGCCTTGAGGAACTCCTATGGTGTTTGGTAGCATGCAAGAGAGCTTGTTCTGCCACAGTTACTGCTTGTTGTCTGCCAGTGAGGTAGGCTTGAAACCAGTCAAGAGCTGGATTATCTAGATGCAGGGTTTCCAGAGTGTGGAGAAGTAGCTGGTGGTTTACCATGTCGAAGGCTTTCGACAGGTCCAGGAAGAGAGCAGAGGATATTTTTTTGTTATTCCGGTTAAGGTTTATTTTTTCGGTAAAAGAGAGGAGGGCAGTGGTTGTACTGTGATGGATTTGGTGTTTCACAGCCATCCAGGGACTCGAGTCGGCAGGCTGAGCCACTTAAAGGCTGCCATGGAACCCAACCTCCATCACCATTGTCCCCCTGGCCAGGATTCACATGAGGCTTTTACAATGGCTACTGCTCACCCAATGGTATCCTTTCAGTATCCTCTTTCTGCCAAGATTGGAGTAATTCACAGGTGCAAACAGGATTTAAATTGGTGGATGACCCACAACCCGTCACAATGGTCTCGCCCCTTCTACCCCCAGCAGCCCAAGGCTACAGTGACCACGGACGCCTCCGTGATGGGGTGGGGGGGGCCTATGTCAGGGACAGACAGTCCAAGGTACTTGGTCCGAATTGGGAGGCCCAACTGCAGATAATTGTTCTAGAGCTGAGGGCGATGCTTCTGGCGTTGCATGCATTCCATCCCCTGCTGCCGTCTGGGACTATTGCGATACAATCGGACAACATGGTGGTGGTCTGGTACATCAACAAACAGGGCGGAACCAAATCTTGCCCACTTTGTCGAGAGGCCATGAGGATATGGCAATGGGCGATGGCTACCAGCCGTTTTCTTCTAACAATGCACATTCCCGGGAGTTTCAACGTGATAGCAGACTGTCTCATAGGGGGCATTCTACAAACTCATGAGTGGTCCCTGAATCCCTTGAAAGCGGTGGAGATCTTCCACTGCTGGGGCCTTCCTTGCTGCGACCTCTTTGCATCCCCGACCAACTACAAATGCAACAACTACTTCGCCCTGATTCCCCCTCCAGGACAGTCACCCAGGGATGCTGTAGTCCACGATTGGCCCTCGGGTATTCTTTATGCATTTCCACCTCTCCCCCTCATTCCCCAGTTTCTGAAGAAAGCCTGTCGGTTGAAGAGCAAGGTGATCCTCATAGCACCATATTGGGCTCGTCAGATTTGGTTCCCCTTTCTTTGTCCTCACCTGCTAGATCAACCAAGGATTCTCCATCCACCCCCGGGGTTGATCTCCCATCCGCAGAATCTGATTCATCCCAACTTGGACAGCCTGAAGCTCACAGCTTGGCTCCTCTAATTTCCTTGATTGCTAGGCAGAATGATCCTTCTTTGCCAGTACGGACATTCTTATTGCATCTCATAAGTCTTCCACTAGAATTACTTATCTAAGCAAGTGGAAAAGATTTACCCTTTGGCTGAAAGAAAAGCAAGTAGATCCCTTTTCAGCACCAGTGTCGATAGTGCTAGAGTATCTAGCCGACCTATTTCAATCGGGTCTGTTGGCCTCTACCATTAGAGTTCATTTGGCTGCAATATCTAATTTCCATGAGGGTGTCCAAGACTCCTCTCTTATGTCGCATAAATTATGCAAGACCTTCATAAAAGGTGTGAATCATCTGAAGCCCCCTTTTAGAGAACCTATTCAACCATGGGACTTGTCATTAGTTCTACAAGCACTGACAATGCCACCTTTCGAACCAGCTTCTTCTTGCAACCTCAAATATTTGTCATGGAAAACCTTGTATCTGAAGTAGTTAACTTCATTTTATCTGCAACCTGTGGTTATATGGATCCGTATCGGATCTGAGCCGGCAACTTTTTTTCTCTAGCATCTGTTCCAAGCTCCTCCCCTTACCCATAATGCCCTACCATCTTCTATCTTCCCCCAGATCTCGTTTGCCGCGCCAGTAGTGTGCATCGTGGTCTCCTTTGCTCTGAGCTTAGGGATAGTAAGTGGTATTATTACTTGTATCTAGTGTGTGTTTGAGTGAATATTTTCCCTTCCTCCCCTTGTTTAGAGTATCGCTTGTTCGTCGGTGTAAAAAAAAAAAAAAAAGTTTTGCAAACTTGGAGAGTAGTTGTTAGGCCTGCCCTTCCCCTACCTGTGTTTGTGTGTGGTTTTTCTGGTAGGTAGTGTTTTTACTTTTGGGTGCAGGACTATGGCTGATCAGCCAAAGCCGTTTTCAAGAAATGTACAGAGTGTGGTCATAAGCTCTCCCCGGCTGATGGTCACACTGTGTGTGATTTGTTGGGAGTGGCACATTTCTCCACTCAATGTGCTATCTGCTCCGGTTTCAATCCGAGGGCTCTTGGGGATCGGAAGGCCAAGTTAGCACTTGGACTCCCCCCAGTCCCTCAGTACGGACACTGACTTAGATGAAGGAGAAGGTTCCCCCAGGTCACCTCCTGAAGGCGTCTCCTTCGGAGAAATTATGGAGATCCTCCACCAGAGGGGAGGTTGGTCAGCCCCAAAACCTTCTGGAGATGAGTCAGTGTTCCTGGAGGCCTTTGACACGGGCCCATCTACTTCCTGGGTGTCCCCGCCAGCGGACCCCTTGGTGGACCTCATCACCACGAGGGCATGGAAGGAGCCTGACACCGTAGAGCCCATCCCCAAACACCCTGACAAGATTTTATCTCCCCCGTCCGACCGACAACCTTTGTTGAAAAGAGCCCCAGTTGATGCTATGTTGGTTGCAGCGGCCACAAAGAAGGAACTAGCACAGGAGAGTTCCTCAGTTCACCCTCCAGACAAAGGAGTCCAGGTCATTGGATAAGGTTGGGAAGTGCATCTATTCCTCGACTACCTTTTCAATCCGTGCGCTGAATTATTTGGCACATGTGATCTGGCTTCAGTGAGACCTTGCTTCGGAATTCGCTAAGTCACCCCCAGAGTCTTTATCGCCGCAGTACAGACTGTTGTTCTTGGCAAAAATGTCTACTCTGAAGTCGGTCTCAAACACATCGATGCAACTCCTTTCCCGTGCCACGGAAGGAGCAGCTAGGGCAGCTGGGACAGGCATAGCCATGAGGCGTCATGCCTGGCTCAGGTTGTGTCAGCTAGTGGACCCTTTCAAAGCGTCATTTATCAACGCTTCCTACGACGGTTCTTCCCTTTTTGGGAAGACAGTACGTGACACACTTGTCCAGAGCGAAAAGGATGGGAAGACTTGTCTGCAGTCGAGGTCCGCTTCTCTAACCCTCAGCGGTCCTTCTCTAGGAATCAGAGGGCAGAAGAAGATGTGGTTCCAAAAATCTCAGGACAACTATTCCCCCAGAGGCAGAGGGGGACAGGATCGACGTCGACCCAGAGGTAGAGGGGGTCCCAGGAATTTTGGGTCTAGGGAACCTTTTTCTGATGGACCTGGTCAGCAGCCCTGAGGGTTTGCCCAACTTTCCTACTCTGGCGGCACTCGGGGGAAGATTGTCCTTACACCCAGCGGCAAGGGAGTCAATTACTACAGATCGCTGGGTTTTACAGATAATATCCAGAGGTTACTCCCATTTGTTGCCCCTCCAAATATTCCAGAACACCTCCTGGATGTTCCACCCACTCACAGGGAGGTCACAGCTCTAGAGGTTTCAAAGCTGCTTCTCAAATGAGCCATCGAACAGGTTCCCCCCAATCAGTCCGGATCAGGTGTCTACTCAAGGTTCTTTTTGGTGCCAAAAAAGACTGGGGACCTCAGGCCCATTCTAGACCTGTCAACATTAAACCTGTCTGTAGCAAGACAGAAATTCGGGATGGTCACCCTACAGTCCATTCTACCTCATCTCCGAGATTGCGACTGGATGTGCTCGTTAGACCTCCAGGATGCTTACTACCACATCAAAATACACAGAAGCTCCAGGAGATTTCTGCGCTTCCGGCTGGGAGCCAGTCATTTTCAATTCAGAGCCCTACCCTTTGGTCTCACCACAGCCCCCAGGATGTTCACCAAGGTAATGGCAGTTGTAGCGGCTCACCTGAGGCTTCAGGGTATTCAGGTGTTTCCATACCTGGACGACTGGCTCTTTGCTGCGCCCAACAAGCATCACCTGTATCTGGCCCGAGATTACTTCATTCAGTTGGCAGATCTACTGGGAATTACAGTCCATGTTCAGAAATCCCAATTGCAACCAGTACAATTTCTAGACTTCATTGGGGCACGGCTAGACACTTTGCAGATGAAAGTATTCTCAACTCCAGACAGGATCCTACACCTCAGGTGCCACATAGCTCAGATAGCAAACTCCAAGTCTCCAAAGGCAAGCGAGGTGCTCTGGGTTCCATGGCTGCCGCCATATCGATTCTCCCTTGTGCACGCCTTCACGTGTGAGTTCAGTGGACTCTGGCTATTCAATGGTCTTGGCTAGTCCTGCTCATGGAATTTCCGATCAAGATCAGTCACGTCTTCAGGACGTCTCTTCTTTGGTGGTTAAGTTCACCGGAGATAACAGAAGGATGCCCCTTTGTGTCATCTCCAGTCCAAGCCACAGTGACCATGGACGCCTCCCAACTCAGGTGGGGGGGGGACACTGTTTGGGAAAGACAGTCCAAGGCACGTGGTACCAGTCAGAGACCAAGTTGCACATAAATGTTCTAGAGATGAGGGCAGTACTTTTAGCGTTGGAAGCCTTTCACACTGTCCTCCCTCTCGGATTGATTGCAATTCAGTCAGACAACGTGTCTGTTGTCTGGTATATCAACAAGCAAGGGTAACCCGATCCTACCCCCTATGTCGCGAGGCCATGAGAGTGTGGGAATGGGCGATCTCCACCGGTCGTTTTCTAATAACGCACATCCCGGGGTGTTCCAACATTTTAGCGGACAGATTGAGTCGGGCCATTCTGATGCCGTACGAGTGGTCTCTGAAACAGTCAGTAACAGAGGAGCTCTTCCTTGCATGGGGTCAGCCTTGCTGTGATCTCTTCGCATCTCCTTCCAACGCGAAGTGCAACGAGTTCTTTGCTCTGATTCCCTCACCAGGGGAAGTCCCCAGAGACTGTCTAATCCATGCTTGGCCCCCCGGGCTTCTGTATGCTTATCCACCATTGCCACTCATTCCGAAGTTTCTTCAGAAAGCTTGCCGACTGTGATGCAAAGCGATCCTCATTGTCCCGTTCTGGCCTCGTCAGGTTTGGTTCCCATTCCTTTGGTCTCCTCTCTTAGCTCCCCCATGGGTTCTGGATCCCTGCCCAGATCTAATCTCCCATCCGTCGGGGGCCCGTCCGCCCGATCTGGGCAGCCTCAAGCTGACAGCCTGGTTGCTCCAGTTCCATTAATTGCCAGGACTCACGGTCTTTCATCCCCGGTAAAATCCATTCTGGTGGCTTCTCTTAAAGACTCAACTAGGAAACTTTATTGCAGTAAATGGAAGCACTTTTCCATTTGGGCCTCACAGAGAATACTAGAACCATTTACAGCCCCTGTTCCACCAGTGTTGGATTTCCTGTCTGCAATCTTTCAGCAAGGATCTAGATGTCCTTCATGGATGCATCTGCAGTCATAACAAATGGGTTGTCCTGTCGTCAGGCAGCCCTTCGGTCGGCCGGATTCCAAAGTCTGGGTCCGGCTTCGGCTGATGTCGCACTTCACCCGACGTCATCCCTGCTGGTCTTCGGGTATAAAGGCATCAGCCGACGCCATTTTCCTCCGTCTTTCTTGCCACGTGGCGCCCGAAGCAGAAGCTGTTCGCAAGTGCCGGTCGGTCAGATCCAGAGATTACTACTACCGAATACTACTTCGAAGACTTCTAAAAAGCTAAGTACCCCATTGGGGACCCTTTCTTGCCTCAGCCGAGGGCCTCTCAGCCCCCAGAAAAGAGACCTAGAGCAGAGCCCCCCGAGCCACTGTCCTCTGATGATTCTGCGGATGACTCAGACATTACAGTCCAGCCAGAGGCCCCTTTTTCTACTTATGAAGATTCCGATGCTGAAGAATCCATTCCAGCTGCCTCTCCACCAGAGGAATTTTCCTTTGGGGAAACCTTACATGCCATGAGAGAACAATTCCAATGGCAGGGACAAGATTTCTCAGATTCAAGAAAAAGGCTTAGGACATTTCTGCACTTACCACAACATAGGCCCTTAGCTATACCTCCTGTACTGCCTGTTGTGGATGATGCATTTAATGATGTTTGCACTGCTCCTGATTCTTTACCTCCAGCCCCTGCCAAACCAGATAGATTTTACAGGGTGCCAGACACTCATCACCACCTATACAAGGCCCCACTTGCAGATCCCGAAACTATATCCCAGGGGCCTAAGGCAGTAGCCTCGACCACAGCAAAAACCCTATTCCTTCTGAAAGGGAATCCAGGTCCTTAGAGATGGGGAAAAAGTTTACACCTCTGCTACTCTCTCAGCTAGAGCTTTAAACTGTCAGTTTCATATGATCCAATACCAAGAGTTTATGCTTGATCAGTTAACTAAAAACTGTCCTCTGATGAATCCTTAGATAAGAAATATGTATTAGAAATGGTGAATAACATCCAACAGGTTAGTAACCATTCCTTAAAATGTGGCTATGATGCACTGGAGGCTTCATTTAGATCAGCCATGACTGGCACAGTGATAAGAAGGCATGCATGGTTGAAAGAACAGGTCTTACGGATCATGTTAAAGCAAAGCTGTTAGATGCTCCTATGGATAAGGCCAGTCTATTTGGTACACCTGCCCAGCAAGTAATGAAGAAAATGGAAGAAAAGGCAAAATCTGTACAAACAGTTAAAGATTTCTTACAGGTTCCGGCCCCAAGGTTTTGCAGAAACCGGCCTGCCCAAAATTGGTCCTTTTCCGACTCTACAAAATGCCAAAAGGGCAGGAATAGGCGCTCTAGAGGCAGAAATCAATCCAGAGGAGGTGCCTACAGAGGACGACAGTGGCAAGGCAATAACCGAGGCACAGACACAACCACTGCCACTGCAACAGGACAATCACAGTGACTTGGCTCTGACACCGCCTACCAGGGAGCAAATAGCAGCACCTTTAGGCGGAAAGTTAGCCTTATTTTTGAAAAATTGGCACTATATCACAAAAGACAAGTGGATTTTGCAAACCATAGACCAAGGCTACCGGTTCGACTTCCACACCTTACCAGTAAAAAGAGGAATGCCAAACCTAACTCCAAATAAAAAAATAGAAGTTCTACAGCAGATAGCGAAATTAACAAAGATGAGAGCTGTGGAAAGAGTACCAATAACAGAACAGGGCAAAGGATTCTACTCCAGACTCTTCCTAGTACCAAGAAAAGAGAAAAGTTGGAGACCTATTCTCGACCTGTCCGTCTTAAACACATACATCATTGTCCCAAAATTCAAAATGCTGACCCTACAGCAACTTCTTCCCATGCTGGGCAAGGAGTGTTGGCTGGTAACTCTAGATCTCAAGGAGACATACCTGCACGTCCCCATTCGACCAAATTGCAGAATATACCTCAGATTTCTTGCAGGATCAGAGCATTATCAATTCTCAGCATTGCCCTTTGGCTTATCTACTGCCCAGAGTATTCACAAAATGCCTGGCATCAGTAATCGCTCACTGCAGACTACAGGGAATCCAAATTTATCCATACCTGGACGACTGCCTGTTACAAGCGGACAACAAAAGCAAGCTGACAACAGATTTACAAAGGGTCATTTACTTGCTACAAGCCCTGGGATACACCGTCAATTTACAAAAGTCAAGGCTGATACCATCCCAAACAAGAACATTCTTGGGCGCGGAATTGGACACAGTAAAACAAATGGCATTCCTAACTGCAGAAAAACAAAAAGAACTCCCTCTTTACTTCTTGGCATTAACAAAGCAGAACAAACTAACAGCAAGAAAAGTTCTACAGGCCTTGGGTTTCATGGCATCCTGTATAATCTTGGTCCCACATGCCAGACTGCATATGAGAAAGCTACAGTGGTACCTAAAGAATTTATGGTCTCAGCACAGGCACAGCTTAGAAACAGAAATCCCACTAATCCCATGCCTAAAACAGGAGTTCCTATGGTGGGCACAAGCATGCCAGTCAAACCCAGGCTTACCCTTCCACAACTTTCGAGCAAGCCAAACCATCACAACAGACGCCTCAGACCTAGGATGGGGGGCGCACATGCTGGACAAATGCATACAAGGATTGTGGACTCAAGACCAGCTGCACCTGCACATAAACCAAAAAGAAATGCTGGCAGTAAAACTGGCAATCCAAAAATTCAGACAATTCCTCAAAGAAGGCCATTTGATGATAAGGACAGACAACACCACAGTCATGTGGTACATCAACAAACAGGGAGGCACTCATTCATACCCCCTATGCAGAATGACTTTGAACCTTTGGAATCTGGCTCTCAGCTACAACATCCAGTTACAGGCAATATTTGTGCCGGGAAAAGAGAACACCCTAGCAGACATGTTAAGCAGAACCACCTCGGATGCTCACGAATGGATGCTACACCCAGACATCTTCAAGGCCATCACAAAGAAATGGGGAATGCCACAAATAGATCTATTCGCATCCCCACTCAATCACCAGCTCAAAAAATTCTGCACAAGGACATTCCACCCACTTGCATGGAAGGTGGACTCTCTATCCTTCAGCTGGAAAGGCCTGACAGCATATGCATTTCCACCTCTTCCCTTGATGCACAAGGTACTACTGAAAATCAAAGAGGAACGTCCAAGGATAATCCTGATAGCTCCGAATTGGCCAAGACAACACTGGTACCCATTGCCAAGGAGCATGTCTCGGGAGAGAATGTGGTCAATACCCCTGATGCCTTTGATGTTGACTCAGAACAACTACAACATCATACATCCAAACCTAAAAACCTTGCAACTGACTGCCTGGAACATCACATAGCAGCAACTAACCCAGACCTTTCCCAAAGGGTTAAAGACATTATCCTTGAAGCCCGCAGACCTTCAACAAGAAGGAACTATGCAGGAAAATGGAAAAGGTTTGTCATTTGGAGTACTGAAAGAGGAAAAGATGTGTCGAACATAGATATTGCTAACATTCTGGAGTACTTGGCAGAGCTTCTACATACAGGCCTGTCCTATTCCTCCATCAAGATACATGCATCAGCTATTTCAGCAGAATACAGCTTGATCCACCTGTCTTTTCGCATCCTCTACTCAGGCAGTTCCTCAGAGGGATCAAGAATGTAAAACCTCCTAGGAAACCACCATTACCAGCATGGGACTTGAACTTTGTGCTAGAAAAGTTGACACTCCCTCCATTTGAACCAGCAGCAACAGCAGATCTGCAACACCTGTCATGGAAAACTGCTTTCCTACTGGCAATTGCCTCAGCAAGGAGGGTTTCGGAACTACAGGCCTTAATGGCAGTGCAACCCTTCCTAATCTTCCATCAAGATAGGGTGTCCATGAGAACTAATCCTACATTTATGCCTAAGGTGGTATCCAGAGTGTCTTTAAACCAGGCAATCCACCTACCTACCTTCTTTCCCAATCCACAGAACAGGGGGGAAAGACTGCTGCATACCTTGGATGTACATAGGCAGTTACGCTACTACCTGGACAGAACCAAAAGTAACAGAAAAACTGACCAGCTTTTAGTAGCCTATGCAGCGGGAAGGGAAGGAAAAGCAATTTCCAAACAGACAATCTCCAAATGGATAGGAAATTGCATAAGATTCTGTTACTCCTACCATGGAAAACCAATTCCACAGAACATAAGACCTCATTCTACAAGGGCTACAGCCACTACCACAGCTTTCTTACGAGGAGTGGCAACCAAGGACATTATTGAGGTGGCTACTTGGACCTCCGTGCATACATTTGCCAAGCATTATAATTTACCTCTATACTCTAGATCCCGAGCAGGGTTTGCCACTGCTGTACTGCAAGGGATCCTAACTACACCATAATTTTTCTTCCTCCACCCCTAGTTTGGCTATGGTATTCTACCCATTTGTTATGACTGCAGATGCATCCATGAAGGACATAGTACAGTTTTGTACCTACCATAAATGTAGATGTCCGAACTGGATAGCATCTGCAGTCAGGATTACCCTCCTTCCCTCTGTGGTACTCCTAGGGTATTTACCCTCCTAATAGCTAGCTGGGGGGAGTCTCTTATGGTGTATTTGTTTGTATATATGTACATACATGCTTATTTTTGTGTTTGCCTTCTACTTTTTTGGAAACATTGGCATTTATCCAAAATTTAGCCTTCCAAGAGGGCAACTGGCATCTGGGGCAAGAAACACTGAGGAAAATGGCGTCGGCTGATGCCTTTATACCCGAAGACCAGCAGAGATGACGTCGGGTGAAGTGCGACATCAGCGGCCGGACCCAGACTTTGGAATCCGGCCGACCGAAGGGCTGCCTGACGACAGGACAACCCATTTGTTATGACTGCAGATGCTATCCAGTTCGGACATCTACATTTATGGTAGGTACAAAACTGTACTTTCCTCCACAGTGAAAGTACAATTGGCAGCCATTTCCAGTTTTCACGTTGGTGAAGACAACATTGCCTTAGCCTCCTGTAGGCTGTGTAAGGTTTTTCTTAAAGATACTTTTCTGTTACGTCCACCTGTCAAGGATTCAGTGCCTTCTTGGGTCCTTACTTTTGTTTTACGGGCATTAGTGGCTCCTCCTTTCGAACCTGCAGCTCAGTGGACTTGAAATTTTTGTCCTGGAAGACCGCTTTCCTAGTCGACATTACATCTGCTATGAGAGTTTCTGAGCTTCAAGCTGTGTCTGCCGTGCCTCCGTATTTGGTCTCCTACAAGGATAGGATCTCTCTCCGTACTAATCCTTCCCTCTTACCCAAAGTGGCATCTGAAGCAAACATAAACTAGTCCATTAATCTGCCCGTTTTCTTTCCTAACTTCCAAAATAAAGGAGAATACAAACTCCATTTGTTAGATGTTCATAATAGACAGCTTAATTTTTATCTTCATAGAACGAAGTCTTTCCGCAAGACTGACCAATTGTTTGTTTCCTTTTCCAAAGCATTTGTGGGAAAAGCTATTTCTAAAGTTTCTTTGGCCAGATGGATCACTCTTTGTATTTCACATGCCTACAAAGCAAAAGGTTTATCTCCTCCTGTTATTGTTAAGGCTCACTCTACCAGGTCCATGGCAACTTTTGCTGCTTTTTGGTCTAGGGTGCCTTTTGATGATATTTGTGCAGCAGCGACCTGGGCCAATTCACATACCTTAATTTCCCATTACAAGTTAGATCTGATTTCGAGGGGTAGAGCATCCTTTGGTTCTGCGGTGCTCAGGAATATACTTCCATAACGGCCTCCCAGGATCGGAGTAGCCGGGGACTCTGTCCCACAGGTTGCAGATAAAATGAAGTTACCTACTACAAATAAAGAAGTTATGTACTCACCATAACGTTCCATCTGAGTAGTTGTACTTCATTTTTCTGCAACATTCCCTCTGTCCGTCCCCCAAGACCCTTGTCCTGTCTTTTTAGGTTTGGTTTATTGGGCTGAGTTCCTTATGTTTTTAGTTGCAGCAAACTCTATCTGAGGGAAGATAGGAGATGGTAGGGCATTATGGGTAAGGGGAGGAGCTCTGAGCTTGGAGCAGATGATAGAGAAAAAAAGGTTGCAGGCTCGGATCCAATACGGATCCGTATACCCACAGGTTGCAGAAAAATGAAGTACAACTACTCGGATGGAATGTTATAGTGAGTACATAACTTCTTTTTTTGGTCACCATTACTTCTGCCAGATGTATCTATGAGCTTCAAGCCTTATGCATCAAGAGTCCATACTTGATTTTTCATAGAGATAGTGTCATTGAGAACTAATCCTTCCTTTCTGCCAAAAGTGATCTCTGAAATGTCCATTAACCAAACCATTGAATTGACAGTTTTCTTTCCCAACTATTCAAACAAAGGCGAGTATTGCCTACATACCCTAGATATTCACAGGCAAATTCGCTTCTACTTGAACAGGACTAAGGCCTCTCGTAAATCAGACCAGTTATTTTTGGCCTGTTCTGGACCTAGATTAGGATGTGTTGTTGCTAAGGTCAGATTGGCTAGATGGTTTAAAGACTGTCACCTTCATTTATACACAGCGTAATATTCCATTGCCGACTACCATAAAGGCTCGTTCGACAAGGTCGGTGGCAACTTCTGCTGCCTTCCATGCCAGAGCTTCTTTACATGACATCTGTGCAGCTGCAACTTAGGCTACGCCTCATACCTTCATCAGTCATTACAAATTGGATTTGGCCTCCAGGGGAAGAGCATCTTTTGGTTCTATGGTGCTCAGGAATGTCCTTCCATGAGAGCCTCCCAGGAGTAGAGGTAGCTGGGGACTCTGTCCCACACGTAAGGCATGAACGAGGATTAACAATATCAGATAAAGAAGTTGTCTTACCATAATGTTCCATCTGTATTAATGATCCTCGTTCAGTCATTATGACCCTTCCTCCTTCCCCCTCCTGTGGCTTCTAGTGGATCTCATCATCCGGTTCTTTTAAGTCATTTGACCAGAGGTAGCCTCTACCTTCTTTTGACTTGCAAACTCAGTCTGAGGTAACAGGGAGAGGGGAATTCTGGGTAAGAGTTTTAGCTCGAGAGTTTGTAGCTGACGTTAGCTTGGAAGATGGCCAGCTCGGTTCCGAGGTCGGAACCGATACCCACATGTAATGACTGAACGAGGATCAACAATACAGATGGAACGTTATGGTAAGACGTAACTTCTTTTTTCGGCTAGAGTAAATTTAGTTTGTGTTAGGGTTTGTAGTTCCTTTAGGGAGGGGGCGGCAGTTATAATGGTGGTGTCATCAGCGTATTGCACGACTGAGGCAGTGGTTATGGCTGAAGAGATATGGTTGGTAAATAGAGAAGAGCAATGGGCCAAGGATGGACCCTTGTGGGACTCCTGTGGATACTGGTAGTAGGGGGGACAGCTGGTCTTGCCATAGAACTGCATGCTGACGGCCTAAGTAGTTATTGAACCATGATATAGGAGGTGCATATATTTAGGGTAGATGAGTTTCAGGAAGCATACTGTGGTTTATCATGTCAAAGGCTTTTGATAAGTCTTAAGAATATTTAAGATATTAGACCCTTGTTTCTATGGTGGTTGACTACGTTGGTAAATGATAGTGCTGTGGGAAGATCTAAAGCCGTGTTGAGATCTGGAAGGAAGGTAGTTTTTTGCAGTTACTGCATTAGTTGAGAATGAACAACTCTTTCTGATATTTTGGATAAAGGAGATAAAATTGTGATTGGGCGATAGTTGGTGAGTTCTAGGGAGTTGCCTCCTTTGTGCAGTGGAATAATGTGGAATTCTGCTGGAAGGTTAGCTGCTGGTGTGGTTGAAGTTTCTTAGAGTTTGGAAATTACCTTTGTGGGCACTGGGTGCAGGGAAAAGCTTGGCAGTATTGTTTTGTATATTGGTGTGGTTTAGGGTAGTTATTGGTCTGGGGCTATATTTGGTTAGATCAATGCAGCAGTGTTGTTCTTTATCCTTATGAATGTTTGCCTTGGGTAATTTCCTCTTTCCAGCTTAACTTCCAGGGCTTTCACAGACCTTCCCCCATAAGCATAGCTCCTCACAGCTTCTGCAGTGTCATATTTTCTGCCTCTGACAGTAATGCTTCCTTTATCTCCCCTTTTCATTTGTGTTGCTCTCATCACTTATCTTGCACCGAAAGTTTCCTTACTCCATTTTTTTATTATCTCTAGCTCTTGTGTATAAAAACTCTGCGGTGTTGACATTTTTTCATTTTTGTCTCCTTTACCATATTTCACTGACTGTCATATTAACCATTTAGCACTTTGTGCAGGCAATCAATTCCTTCATTCAGCCTTTTTCACTGAGTATTGCTGGCTGTTGCCCTTCGTTTTTGTTAGGTTTATATCTGCCCCCCTCTCCATTATAGTCTTTAGCATTTTAGTTTTGTTTACTTTATTCTCTCTCTCCTTATCTGACTTTGAGTGTATGTGTTTGTATATATCTGTGTAATATGTATGTATTGACTCCATCTACTTTTTATGCTTGTTGTTCCATTTAATTTGCAATCCTTGTTCCTTTTGCTGAGGAGTATAAACTATAGTGACACTAAGACCAACGTTCTTCAATCAGATCCACAGTAAAGCCACAAGCCTGTCTTCCCCCTGTCAAAACCAGGTCAGCACCATTTTAACTGTATTTTGAGCTCTGGTGTGATGCACTGAAGCACCTTATCCATGCCATTGACAAGCAGTTGGTGAGCATTACAGTTTTAAGAAAACTTCCACAGTTTGCAGTCTTGTACACTAATACTGTTCATTTCTCAGCTAGCTCATTTTGTGGTAGGATGGGTAGTAGTGTCCACCTCCACCCCACTCCCCTGGAGCATCTTGCAGACCCAGTAGATGTTCAACATTAGATTACTGTTGTAGCATAAACTGTTTGGGTCATCATTCTTTGGATATGATCACCAGAGCTTCAGAGCCTTCTTTCCAACAAAGGGTGCTCCATCTGCAGGTTTAGTAGAAATGCAAGTTACCCCTGTGGGAAAAATCTGCCACATTTTTTTCTGAAAACCCTTTTTCTATAAACTTAATATTTTGTGCTAGGGAAATTAGTTGTATTATTGCCATCCCTTGTAGTGGAGTTTCTCTCTGAATGCTTGTGAGAATTGTATCAAATTCTTTCTGTTTTACTATGTATTGGTGTAAAGTTGGTGTGTAATGGGTAAGACATTGTGCTTTTGGGGGCTGTCATTATTTTTACTTCAATCATGTTTGTCAGGAAGTTTACAGGCACACTAAGGATCTGCTACCCATCTTTCAGGCTGCTCTTTCAGTTAAACTGTAGAGCAGTTATTGTCTCCTGTTCTTCCTTGTATCATGCGCAAGAAAGAATACTTTTTGAGTTTTCAGGTGTCAGGCAGACTCCCTGACTGTCTTAGCTGCCGATGAGTGAGTGTGCTGTGGCTGGACTTGGTTTCTCTAAACCGTACTAAGATGCCTCTGATGTTCTTCGTGTTTCACTGTTGCAGTCATTACATTTGGGTAATCTGCTGGCAGGTTGCTCTCAGTCTGCTTGATTAACAAAGTCTTGGGTCCTGTGTCGGGTGCTGCCCTTTCTTCCATGACATCAGGTCGTCGGGGGTATAAAACATGCAGCCGACGCCATTACATCAGTCTTTCTTGCCGCGCTGTGCCCGAAGCAGAAGCATTTTACAAGTGCCGGTCGGCAGACTCCTGAAACTTTCGTTTTTGAGTTTCAGAACCAAAGTCTTCAACTAAAAGCTAAGTACCCCGTTGGGGAAGCTTTTTCTTGCTCCTTTCCGATGTCAGTAAAAGTTAATAATTGCATTACTTGTGGGAAGCAAATACCTCATAAGGATTTTCATTTGTACTGTATTCCTTGCCTAGGCCCTGACCACAATGTGCCCTGCTGTCGGTTTTGTGCTAAATTTAATCAACGTACTATTAAATGTTGGTATATTTTTGCTTCTAAATATTTTGGCTCAAGATTTAATAATCCAGAAATGTCGGTTAGCAATCCGGCTACCGGAATACCTAAAAAAACGCAAAGAAAAAGACAGAGACAGACTGTCGTGGTCCAAAACTGACACTTCTCCTAAGCCAGTCGCCAGTTCGCTGGTACTCGGTGAGGCACTTTCGCAGCCCCTGATACCCGCTACTTCTGATTCGCAGGCCTCTACTGAGACGCATTTGGGGTTGGGTATGCCGCGAGTTGCTTCAGTTATGGAACCCGCAGATGTCTCTACCTTAGATGGGTCCGAAGCCACTGTGCAGGCACCGGCTTCTGAGGGTGTTTTCAGGCCCACAGATTTGTATATTAAACCGACGCCATAATCAAAACTAAGGCCAAAATCTAAATCTATGTCTAAAAAACTGACGCCTGGGCCACATGTGCAGGCTCCTATGCCTAAAAAACAAATGATCAAAATGGCTGAAGATTTAATTACTCTGATCCGGGGTAGCCAACCCCCTCCTTCTAAGAGGCCTAGACAAGACAGGATTCTATTTCTTCTGACTCTTCTAATGAACATGATTTGTCTATTCTTACTTATGAGGACTCTGATGCAGAAGATTCCATTCCTTCTGCTTCTCCCCGTGAGGATTTTTCTTTTGATAAACCTTGCATACCTTAAGGGAACATTTCCACTGGGAAAGTCAGGATTTCTCAGACTCTAAAGAGACATAGGGCTTTTCTTCTTCCTCAGCATAGGACTTTGGCTATACCTCCTGTTCTAGACATTGTCTAGTATGGCTCCTGATGCTCTTCCTCCGGCTCCTTGTAAGCCAGACAGATACTACAGGGTTCCTGACTCCCACCAATTTCTTTTCAAAAATCCTATTGCTGATCCTGAAACCATTTCTCGGGGTCCTAAGGGCATTAAGGCCTCTACTGCTAAAAATTCTACCCCTTCTGAAAGAGATTCTAGGGCGCTGGATAGATGGGGTAAGAAAGTTTACACTTCTGCAACCTTGGCAATCAGGGCTTTATAAACTGTCAATTTCATATGCTTAAATATCAACAGCATATCATGGGACTACTTAAACAGAAAATGATGTTAATCTCGGACTGTGAGGAAAATAAAGATTTGCAGGATTTATTACATTCAGCTGAACAAGTTGGAAAACATACTTTGCAATGTGGTTTTGATTACTTGGAGTCCTCTTGCAGGGCTGCTGTAACTGGATCTGTGCCAAGAAGGCATGCTTGGCTCAAAGAGCAAACTCTGCCTGACCATGTTAAAGCAAAATTGTTGGCTGCCCCTTAAAACAGGACTGTCTCTTTGGTAATAAGGCTGAAGAAGTGTTAAAAAAGATGGAAGATCAAGCTAAATTTATGCAAACTGTGAAAGATTTCTTACAAGTGCAACCTCCAAGATTTAGTAGGCACTGGCCTGCTAAGAACTGGTCCTTTCCAGTCCTTTCAAGAGCCGCTCAAGTCAAATCCAGACATTACAAAGGCTCCAGGTTTCAGTCACAAGGAACTTTTAGAACAAAACAATGGGGTGCCTCCACCTCCAAATCTGGAAACAAGGCACCTCCCTATGTTAAACAGTCTCATTGACTTCCCCCTACAATCACCAAGCACTTGCCTTTTAGCCGCCCCCTTTGGGGTGAAAACTGGCACTTCATGCACAAAACTGGCAACTTATTACCCAGGACAAATGGGTTTTAAATATAGTATCCCAGGGATACAGATTTCATTTCTACATGGTGCCAATCCCAAACAGATGGCCAGATCTGCCAGTTCTGTCCCTCATGAACATGGGGGCTTTCCGACCAGTACCAGAAGAGAAAAAGGGACAAGGTTTCTATACCAGACTTTTCCTGGTACCCAGAAAAGATAAATCATGGCATCCAATTCTGGACTTATCCACTCTAAACACATTTCTGGACATTCCAAAATTCAAGATGCTGACTCAACAGCTACTACCTATGCTAGGCAAAGATGCCTCGTTGGTAACTCTAGACTTAAAAGAGGCTTACCTGCATATCCCAATCAGGGAATCTTGCAGAAGATACCTCAGCTTCAAAGCAGGCTACTTGCATTACCAGTTCTCTGCACTGCCCTTTGGCTTATCTACTGCGCCCTGGGTCTTCACAAAGTGCCTGGCTCCAGTAATTGCATTTTGCAGGCAAAGAAATATTGAAATATATCCATACCTGGACGATTGTAATTCAGGCAGAAAACAAGGACATTCTTCTAAAGCATCTGGCATTTGTAAAAAGGGTTCTAACTTGTCTAGGGTACACCATAAACAAAATAAATCACAACTGGTACCCTCTCAAAAAATTACATTCCAGGGTGCAAGCTTGAATACAACTGCCCAGATGACTTACCTTACGCCAGAAAAGCAAATTCAATTGGTGACTTACTTCAAACAGGTGGCCACAAAAACCCTGCTATCTGCAAGACAAATTCTGCAAGCCCTGGGGTTCATGCCTCCTGGATTCTTCTAATTCCATATGCAAGACTGCATATGAGGAAACTTTAGTGGTACTTAAAAAGTTTGAGCCAACATTGTCACAGCCTGGAAACAATGATTCCCATTATACCTTGCCTTCATCTAGAGTTCCTATGGTGGGCAGAGGCCTGCCACCAAAACAAGGGGCTGCCATTCACTCCACCCCCTGCCACCCAAACCCTAACTACAGATGCATCAGACTATGTTTGGGGGGGGGCTCATCTGGCAGGAAACTGCATTCAGGGCAAATGGAGCCCAAGTCAAATGCACCTACATATCAATCAGAAAGAGATGCTAGCTGTACAGAATGCACTGACAGCCTTCAAGGACTACCTTCATCCAGGACAACTAATGATAGACAGACAACACCACAGTTATGTACATAAACAAGCAGGGGGGTGCACATTCCTACCCCCTTTGCAGACTAGCCATGGCATTGTGGAACACGGCCTTGACCTACCAAATACATCTACAAGCACAATTCCTGCCAGGAAAGCTAAATACTCTGGCAGACGAACTAAGCAGAAATCTTATGGACCCACACGAATGGAAACTGGAACCACAAGTTTTCAACACGTTGGCACGCAAATGGGGGAGTCCAGACATAATTCTGGGGTGAGGCAAAAAGATCTATCGGTTGGACAAATTCTGCACAAGAATTAATCACAAAAAAGCTTGGAAAGTGGATGCTCTATCAGTCTATGCTTTCCCCCTCTGCCTCTGCTCTCCAAAGTTCTACTAAAAGCAGACAGGACAAACCAAAAATGATTCTGATTGCTCCAGACTGGCCTCGCCAGCACTGGTACCCACTCCTGCGCAATGTGTCACACCTTCCTCAGACACCTTACCCTACTGTCTCAGCAGAACTACCAAATTCTGCACACTCAGCTCCAAACTTTGAATCTTGCAGCATGGCTAATCAACTACTTTCACCCTTGGCATCCCTCAGCAAACCTGTGATGGATGTCATTTTGGAGGCTAGAAGGCCTAGTACTAGAAAATCCTATGCTGACAAATGGAAAAGATTCTGTGCCTGTAACCAGTCACAAGGAATAAGCACAGCAATGCTCAATATTCCTCAGATTCTGCAATATTTAACTGAGATGCTTCACAAGGGCCTATCTTTTTCTTCCATAAAAATCCATGTCTCTGCCATTGCAGCTCATTACAACACAGAACCTCCCCTCTTCTCTCATCCTCTGCTAAAGCAGTATCTCAGAGGGGCCAAAAATTTAAGACCTCCCAGGAGAGCGCCAACATTTCATATGTACATGAGTTTATTTTGGTGATTTTGATTTGTATTATTATTACTATAATCATCGGTTACTATTTAAGATATGTTTACATTATCCAGTCATTACTTATTTCTGTCATGTGCCTTTAAATGTCTCTCTATATAACACCATGATGTTGGAAGCTGCTTAACTATTCAACATTTGCTTTTTAGCACTGAAGAAGGCTTTGTACAGCCGAAACCGGTTTGCTTGCTTGTTAGCCATTATTAATGGCTTTCTTTTCTACAATAAATTAAATTTTGCTGCTATACCAATGTGCTGGTCCGTTTTTGGATTTACCCTTTCGCGTTGGTTTGGACCGTGCACTTAGTCCCTCGAGCGTGTGTTTGGTTTGTTCTTATGGCAGTGGAGCCTTTCATTATTTTTCATCCGGACAGGGTGGCTCTCAGGACCAATCCACCTTTCATGCCTAAGGTGGTATCTAGTGTGGCTCTTAACCAAACCATTCATCAGCCAACTTTCTTTCCCAATCCACAGAACAAGGGTGAGCGGATTCTGCATTCATTGGATGTACACAGACAACTTAGATTCTACTTAAACAGGACAGAATCTCTAAGAAAATCTGAACAACTATTGGTGGCATTTGCTGCAGAGGGAAAGGCCATTTCAAAGCAGACTATTTCCAAATGGATAAGCCATTGTATTCGTTTCTGCTATCCGCAGAATCAGGGTTTCAAGAAACCTTTCTCTGATGGACCTTATCGGCGCTCTTGAAGTGTTACCTGACTACTCATCTCTGGAGCCTAACTTTTGGCTTAAAGTATTAGCTTCTTTATACGAGAATCTAGCCATGAGTAAGAACTGTTTATATGCACACCCCGAACAGACACCACACTGGTTAACAACGGGAAAAACAATGCTCTTAAGAGTGAACCTGCAAGCTACCCTAAAAATTATAGACCATTAACTTGTCTTCTGACGACGTATGAACTATACACAGAGATTGACGCCGACAGTTTATAGTCATTTAGAGGAAAACTCAATTATGGCAGTAGAACAAAAGGGCAATAAAAGAAAGTCATATGGAACAAAGGATCATTTTTTGTTAAATAGTTAGTGGAGAACTGTAAGAAAGAAAAATCTAAGTATGGCATGGATTGACTATAAAACTAAAGCATTTCATAGTATCCCACATTCATGGATAAGAATGCTTAAAAATGTATAAGGTACATCCTACACTAACTGATTACATTACAGTAACCATGAAACAATGGCAGACCACTTTGCAATTAAGCCATGATAAAGGACAGATTATTATCCCAGGGATAAAAATCCAAAGGGGGATATTCCAGGGTGACTCGTCACCGTTGCTGTTTTGCTTTGCCTTGTTTACTTAACAGCTTAGGTCCTGGCTATAATTTGGCTTCTAGAAAACAACAAAGTGTAATGACTTCTCATCTTCTCTTTGTCAATGATTTAAAATTGTATAGCTCATCAGATGAGGAACTGAAAGCACAGCTGCAGGTTGTCAAAACTTTTTCAGATGATATTGCAATGTCATTTGGTCTTGATAAATGTGCAAAAGCAACCTTTAAAAAAGGAAAATTGCAGCACCAAGAATGTTTGGGACAAGAATGTGATATAAAAGAACTTCAGCAAGAGGGGGTGTGTAAATACTTGGGAAATGATGAAGGATCAGCAATAAAACATGAACAAATGCGAATAAAGCTTAGTAAGGAGTACTTTAGAAAACTTGAATTAATCCTGAAAACAGCATTGACACCTAGGAACAAGATCCAAGCTATAAATCAATTTGCTCTTCCTGTCCTAACGTAGTTTTGGAGTGATTGACTAGCTCTAAAAAGTGTTGGATAGATTGGATATTAAAACCAGAAGGAAGCTTCATGCTCACCAAATGATTTTATAAAAATCTGTGTATACCAAGATTATATATTCCCCGTTCGGAAGGAGGGATGGGCCTCCTTGAAATTGATTACATGTATAGATCTGCAGTCGTGGGACTCCACACATCTACTGACCTCACTAGACCCAAATGTGGTGAAAGTGTTGAAACATGAGGAGAATAAATCTAAGATGACATCTCTGCTTAATTTAGCAGAAGCATATCAACGTCAAGCAGGAATGGAAATCAAACCAGAAGTGGATAAAAACCAGGCAGCAACTGAATGTGCTAACAAACAAAAGAAAAAATATAAGGTGAAGGACCAGATGAGAAGGCAAGAAATGTGTGAAAAAAAAACAAATATAGTTGCAAGTATAGAAAACTTCTGGAAGAGCCACATGTTGATCAAGAACAAATGCAGGAATGGTTAAGGAGAGGTGAATTTTCATCAAGAAATGAAAGGTTAATATTGGCAGCGCAAGAGAGGGCTGCATACACGCTGGTTTACCAGGTCCATTGAACATGTGGGAGAAACACATGTAGGTTTTGTGGAACTGAATTGGAAACGAGTCACACACCTTATTGCTGGCTGCGACTCTCTAATGGCAGAGGGACTGTATACTGAAAGCATGTGGCGAGATTGTTACACTGGAGATTGTGCAAACATTATGTTATCGAAGTGGCTGAAAAACACTGGAAACATGAGCCAGAGAGAATCCTAGAAAATGATGTTTACATCACGTGGGATCACCCAATACCAATAGTCCAAAAGATAGATGCTAGAAAACTGGATATAGTGGTCCAAGAAAAGAAGAAAAAAGTGGCATTGATCATTGAAATCGCTACACCTAGTGACTACAGTGTCTTGCGTACAGAGACATAAAGTCATAAAATACCTTGATCTGCAGGCAGAAACGAGAGCCATGTGGAAGAAAGATACCCAGACAGTTTCAATAGTAGTAGGCACAACTGGTCTTATAAAAAAGAATTTACAGTCGTATTTAGATATGTTACCAATACATGTAACACCGTATGAATTGCAGGAGGAGTGTTTACTGGGCACATTGCGGGTGCTGCAAAGAGCACTTTTGGCTAACAGAGTGAAACAGTACTAATTTCGTGAACTTTAGTTGTACTTTGATGTAGGAATGGGGTCCATTCCCGTCATGGTATTAGAAACCCAAAAGACTTGGAGAAATTAAAAAGGGTCATTTTTCTCTGCACGTTACCAACTGGACTGCTATAACGCTAAACAAGTGTGTGCTAAAAATTTATATCATGAGGTTATTTTCTTTCTCTTTCCTCATCCAGGGCGGTCAAAGAGACTCCCCGACATTCCACCCGGTCCGAGGGAGTTTGCAGTAGCAGAAATTCTAAATCTACTGCAAAAGTCTTCCAAGAGGTCCTGACCAAACAGAGAGGATTCAAAACTTACTCTTGCTTCTTTTTAGTGCCAAAGAAAACTGAGGACCTTAGATCCTTTGTGGATCTAAGCAAGTTAAATTTGCTCGTAAAGAAGGCAAAATTCCAAATGCTGACTGTTCAGTCCATTCTACCTCTGCTGCGGAAGTATGATTGGATGTGCTTAGTGGACTTAATGTGTACTATCATATCAGAATAGACACTCCAGAAGTCATCTGCACATCCAGCTGGGAGCCAGTCATTTTCAATTAAGAGCTCTGCCCTTTGGACTTGCCACAGCCCCCAGGGTGTTTACCAAATGCATGGGTAGTCACAGCTCACCTGAATCTGCAAGGATTCCGGGTGTTTCCATATCTAGACTGGCTGTTCACTGTCCCAAACAGGCATCAACTATTTCAGGCCAGGGATTACTTTAGCCTTACCAATCCTCTTGGGATCACTATAACGCCGACAAAGTTGAACCCAGCTCTGATTCAGAGTTTAGAATTGATTAGAGCTGCCTTGGACCCAGTGAATCAGATTGTGGCTCTACCCCCTCATCTCGTTTAGACCTTGAGAGATCATGTTCCCGCTATCGTAAACTGATCTTCCTCACTGGCAAGGCTGATTCTTCAGGCTCTAGGATCTGTGATCGCTGCCATTCCATTATTTCCTCTTGCAAGGTATTTTATGCAAGTTCTTCAATGGACCCTGGCTGCTCAGTGCTCTGTACTCTACCAGCCTCTATCTGCTCCTATCAAATTAACTTTGGTTTGCAGAAAGCATCTCCAATGGTACTTGCTGTCGGATGACCTAATGGGCAGACCTTTTCTCCTTCCCCCTCAACCACAGTGACCACAGACGCTTCCCAGTTGGGGTGCAGGGGGCATTTCAAGGGAACGTTGGTACAAGGCATGTGGTCTCAGAGACCAGATTGCACATCAGTGTTTTGGCGATGTCTTCGGACCATTTTCTGTTTGCAACTCACATGCCGGGGAAATCAGTATCCTGGCAGACAAGCTCAGCATGTCCATTCAGACCCCTTACGAGTGGTCCCTCTATCAATAGCGGCTTGGAGCCAACCTTACTGCATCCTGTTTGCATCCCCCCAGAACAAGTGCAGCAACAATTTCTATCTGATCCCCCCTCCAGGGGAGTCCCTGAGGGACTGTCTGTTTCACAATTGGCCCCCTGGTCTCCTCTACACTTATCCCCCACTACCCTTGATCCCAGAGTTTCAACAGAAACTAAAGCATCTGAAATCCTCAGTAATTCTCATGGCCCCCTATTGGCCTCGTCAGATTTGGCTCCCCTTCTTCTGGTCTCGCCCAAAATATCCTCCATGGATTCTGGAACCCAAACGGGACCTCCTTTGTCACCCAATAGTGGGTTTTTACCCCAGTCTGATGTCCCTCAAATTGACTGACTGGTTTCTCCACTTCCTGTGATTGTTCGAAGGTCCAGGCTTGCTTCCCCTGCCAGACATTATTTTTGCCTCCCAAAAAAGCTACCAAGAAAGTCTATGGGAGTAAATGGAAGAGATTTGTTTTCTGGGCTTCTAAAGAGAACATAGACTATTTTTCAGCCCCAATTTCAGCTGTCCTTCTCTTCCTTGAGTCTCTCTTCAAAACAGCCAGCTTCTTTACCATCAAACTTCAATAGGCAGCCACATTTAACTTTCATTTAGGCAACATTTTCAATTCCCTGTCAACTTCCAAACTGTGCCAGGCCTTCTTGAAAGAGAACTTCCTCCTCAGCACTCCAGTCAAAGATCCCTCCCCTCCGTGGGATCTCACTGTGGTTTTGCAAGCCTCAACTTAAAAATCCTTTTGAACCAGCCTGTGACTTAGTTTCTTTCACAAAAGACAGTCTTTCTCATTGCCATCACCTTAGCAAAGAGCATCTATGAGATTCAAGCCTTGTCTTCTAAGCCCCCTTGCATTATTTTCCACAAAGATAGTTTCCCTTCGTAATAATCCCTTCTTCATGCCCACTGCAGTTACAAATCAAATCTCAACCAGACCATTTAGCTACTAGTTTTCTTCACAAATTTCTCAAATGAACGTTTGTTGCATCTGCTTGATCACAGGCAGTTGCGATCTGCACATGGTGAAACCTTTGAGTCAGAACAATTTTGTGTCCTCCTCTCATAGCTGTCTAGTCATGCGGTTTCTAAGGTTACTTTTTCTAAATGGATAACAGACTGTATTACTTTGATTTATACTAATAATGGATTTACAGCTACCTCACCCTCCTTAGGCCCTCAAGTAGGTCTATGTCTGCCTCACCTGCCTTCCTTTCCAGGGCATCTTTAGATGATATCTGTGCTGCAGCAACTTGATTGATGGCTCAGACGTTTGTCTCACATTACAAATTAGACATTGTTTCCAGGAGCAGACCCTCCTTCAGTTTGGCAGTGCTCCGACATATCCTTCCTTGAGACAACCCAGGAGTTGTATGGCTGGGGACTCTACCTATCCGTGAGGAGGAATGAGAGACATCATCAGATGTTAGTTATGTACTTACCATTACTTGGCATCTGTGTTGTCTTTCATTCCTCCTCACCTTCCCTCTCAAATATCCCCCTACCCAGTGCTCTGGAAGACCTGGAGAGAATCTTTAGGAACTGTTCAGGTTTTTGAGCCTCTGGTTATTGATGTATATGCCTTTCCTTTCTCTATCAATTAATGGGGCAGCAAACTCAATCTGAGTGAGTAAGTTAGAGGAAGGAGCATTATGGGGAAGTAGGAGAAGTTCGAGACTTGGATCCTTGTCTAAAAAAGTGCAGCAGAGTCTGATTTTGAGGGTCAGATGCATAACCCATCCATGAAGACAGTGGAAGACAACAGCACAGATGCCAAGTTATGGTAAGTACACAAGTAATTTGTTATGCTAATGCAAATCTTGCAGTTTTTTCCTTGGCTAAAATTTCTGCCAAGTACTTAACCCAACTCTCTCTGACCAAGGGGAAAAGATTTTGCTAGGTTCAGACAGGTTGTTTTGCTGTTGCTTTAACATTAAGAATTTTGAGTTGTCAGGCTGTCATGTTGGCATTTTTATTGGCTGCCTTTGAGAGCATGAGACAGTTTACTTACTCTTCTGATGTAAATTCATTGTATTCCTTAATTTTCTGCTTCACATGTAACCAAACACTCTAAAGTGCTTGCTGTTGCTCTCCCCCAGAGCTGCTGCTGCACCAGTTATTAGAAGATTTGCTTGTTTACATTCACAAGATATACTGGATGATAAAACTGTGATTTTAAATCCTCTAGGTGAGGTTGTCCTGTTTGGAGACTCTGCTGCGGAGGTTCTTAATTTTTATTTATTTTTAAGAGTGAAATTGATTCAAGGGGGTGACCCAACTTTTCCAAGCCTCTTATATAAAAAAAAAAAAAAAAAAAAACTCTGGCATACTTTTTCAAAAAGTAGGTGTTCTGTAGTCCTATCTCGCCTTCATTCTTACATATGGGTTTGGAGCCAATCCTCTGCTCCGACTTGGCCAATTACAAAGCTCAAAGTCCCTCAGTTGGCTGGTGGCAAGGTAGGTATCCCATAGTGCACTAGTAAGAATCCCCAGATCTCATTTGCCGCGTCTACAAGTTCAGAAGTGCTTCTTGCTTGGCCGTGGCTAAGTTGGATATTTTTAATTATCATTACAGTCCTTGTTGATACTTTTGCATATAATATAGTTTAGCTTACATAGTTAAGGTAATAGTTATCATAGATAGTAAATAATAGTGTGTTTTTTGCTATTTTCTGTAGTTATTGCTGAGAACTTGTTGGCCATCTCTAGGCCCGTTTTCCGAATGGTATCTCTTGTGTGTGCTAGTTTGAGATAGTTTTTCTGTTAGCGTAGCTGCACGTTGGTGTTAGGACCTTGTTTTTCTAGTATTGTATTTCAATTGAATAGTATTTTTGTGTGCAGTGTCGTTTATTTCCTTATTGGCTAGTTTTTAGCCTGTTTAAGTTTACATTTTGTGGTACTTTTCTGACTTAGCTTCTTTCCTGTTTCTTAACCGCTAGGTCTGTTTACATTAGAGGACCTAGTCCTCTATTAATCTTTTCTGGTGCTGTTTCCTCAACAGGGCTAGGCCCGTTTAAGTTAGAGGACCTAGTCCTCGGTTGTGTTCTTATGTGCAGTGTTTCTTGTAGGCGAACCCTGTTTAAGTTAGAGGACCTTGTCCTCTGTTCTGTCTTTAATAGAGTTCTGTTTGTACTAAGCATGTCTAAGGAGTCCAAAGATCATAAACCTTTGGGTTTTAAAAAGTGCCTTAAGTGCTCCCAAAAAATGTCAGTCACTGACTGGCATAGTAACTCTGTTTACTGCCTTGGAGCCATTCATTTTCAGGAAACTTGTTCTTTCTGTCACTCCTTCAGTTCCAGAGTTCTCCAGGAAAGGAAGAACAAATTAATCCTGAAAGGTCTCCTTAAGCCTTCCTTCGAGGAAGATTTAGCCAGCTCTTCATCATCATCCAAGTCTCCCTCTTCAAAGAAAGAGAAGGTCAAGTCAGCAAAGCGACATTCTCCTGCACCGACTGTTTTGTCTGGACCTCCTCAGAAAGTATTGAAATTGGATAAGCCTTCCACTTCTTCAGCTCCGCTGTCCTCTGAGCCAGTAGAGATTATCGGTGTTGACACTGCAGTGTCGGCCCCAAGTCTTTTGGAGCCAACCACTAAGAAATTACATTGGAGCCGGTCCAGAGAGTTATTGCCGGTCTCCACAACTTTACGATCTCCCATATTGCAGAGATCTAGGTCGCCTACCCTGTCATCCAGCTCCTCCAAGAGCCTTTCATTAGAGGATGTAAAGAGAGTAGTGCTTAGACTTTTGAAGTCGTCTGCTGTACCAAAATTGTTGCTGGCTCTGACCCAGTCGGTTCCGGAGCCATCTAAGACCATTCTCCCTGTTGCTGTTCCTTCTCCGAGCCATGTTGGTTATTTGGAGCCAGAGCTTTCAGTGCCACTTGTTGTGGAACCCTCGGTTCCAGCACCCCTTGTGTCTGTCTCTGAGCAGAGTTCCGCTCAGACACCTCCAGTGCCATCCTTGGTGTCTAGGAGCCGAAGCTCACCAGTCGGCCCCGACAGGGACGCTTGGACCCGAACTTCTTCTGTGCTGAGCCTACCTCTCGGTGCGTCTGGTAGGTTGAGCTTGGACCCTACATCCATCTCTGAGCCAATCGCTTTGGAGCCAAGAGCTACTTCCATTTCCTCAAAACCGGGGCTGTCCTCGGAGCCAGAGAGATCTGCATTCGAGATGAGGAGCGTGCTGTCTAGGTTGTCCGCTCTGCACAAGGGTACCGATACTCTTCCCCCCTCAAGCACCAACCTCTGTCTCAGCACCATCTCTCTCGGCAGCAGAGACACACAGCCTCAGGAGCCCCCATTGGGTGGCCCACAGTCTTCCGAGACCTCCCCAGAATACCCTTCTGAGGAGCCCCCTCGGAAGAGGACATGCAATAGGAGGGATGTAGACTCCCCGGATGAGTCCATCACCTCAGACACTGACCTCGAGGAGTCAGAAGAGTCCCTTAGGTCGTCCTCTTATGATATCTCCTTGTAGATGTCTTAGAGATCCTGAAGCAGAGAGGCGGCTGGCCCACTGTCACCCCTTCTGATGAGGAGTCTGTGTACCTGAAGGCTTTCAGGTCTCAACCTTCAGCCTCTTGGGTATCGCCACCTTTTGATGAGCTCCTGGATCTAGTTAATTGAAAGGTGTGGGAAACTTCTGATGCCGTGGAACCAGTCCCCAAGAGACCCAACAAATTTCTCTCAGCCCCCAAAGAGAAGGAGTTATTGACCAAAAGTGTGTCTGTAGATGCCATGATGGTGGCGGCATCCACAAAGAAAGAACTAGCGGAGACCTCTACATCTGTCTATCCACCAAACAAGGAGTATCGAACGATGGATAGATGCTGGAAGCGCATCTTCTTTTCAGTGGCTTTTACTCTCAGATCGCTGAATTACCTCATATTTTACTAGGCTTCAAAGAGATCTCCTAAAGGAACTAGGAGATGCTCTCCAAGGTAGATCAACTGAAGGAGTCCCGGAGAAAGTTACTGCTCAGTTGTCCACCTTAAACTCCATTGTTAACTCTTCCATGAGGCTGATATCCTATGCAGCAGATGGAGCGAGTAGGACAGCGGGTTCAGGAGTTCCTGGATGCGCTTAAGTAATTTTACGGAGCCCTTCAAATCTACTTTTACCAATGCCCCCTTTGATGGTTCCTCTTTGTTTGGACCAAAGGTAAAAGATACTCACCAGGTGCGAACAGGAAGGGAAAACTCTCTCTGCCGTGGGAGTACGTACGTTTTTACCGTCCCTTCTAGACCATACCCCAAGGGTCAGAGAGGTGGGAAAATGTGGTTCAAAAAATCCTAGAGATTTTTCCCGGATGCACAGGGTGATTCCTCCTTCAGAGGCAGAGGAGGAGGAGTTAATGGTAGAACTTGCCCTAGAGGCAGGGAAACCAGGGTGCCACGATTCCTTTCGTGGTCGTCCCTATCAGCGCTCCTGAAGTGGGGCCCGGCTGCGCTTCTCTGGAGCCAGTCGGGGGTCACTTATCTTTGTATCCAGAAGTCTGGCTCAACATCACCCAAGACAAGTGGGTACAAAGAATAATCACCAGAGGATACTCCATACCCTTCTTTCTTCCACCTCATACCCCCAAGAAAATCCCAGATGTTCCACCCAATCACAGGGATCAAGCAACCATAGAAGTTCAAAAGATGCTTTCAAAGACAGTCATCCAAACCGTTCCCTCAGACCAGATAGGATTCGGAACTTACTCCAGATTCTTTTTGGGACTGGGGGCCCATTTTGGACCTCAGCAAATTAAACGAATCAGTGAAGAAGTCCAAGTTCCGAATGGTAACTCTTCAGTCTATACTCCTCTGTTAGGGAAAGACAATTGGATGTGCTCCATAGACCTCCAAGATGCGTACTACCACATCAAAATGGACAGAGCATCGAGGAGTCATCTATGCTTCCAGCTGGGAGCCAGTCATTACCAATTTCGTGCTTTGCCTTTTGGTCTCACCACAGCCCCCAGGGTGTTCACCAAATGCATGGCGGTAGTGACAGCTCACTTGAGACGTCTTGGATTCCAAGTGTTTCCGTACCTGGGCGACTGGCTCCTGACCGCCACCACCAGGCACCTACTTCTACAAGCCAGGGATTCAACCATCCAGCTCTGCACCCAAGCTAGGAATTATGATAAACTGGGAAAAGTCTGCCTAGTCGCCCTCTCAATTTGTGACTTATAGGTGCAGAAATACACAGTTGCCATGATGGCTTATCTTCCTGCAGACAGAATTCAAAATCTCAGACAACAGATATACAGCTTACTTCCTCAACAAAGAGTCAAGCCCTAGACAGTGCTGAAACTTTTAGGGACCATGGCTTCTGTCATAACTCTAGTTCCATTAGCCAGACTGCATATGAGAATCCTTCAATGGCTACTCTTTTTCCCAGTGGTCTCTTCAACAACTGCCTGTGTCTCATCATATTCTGATAACGGAAACTTGCAAAAAGGACCTTCGTTGGTGGATTCAGCCCGATCAACTAACGACAGGAACACCCTTCCTTCCTCGCCAACCGGTTGCTACTGTGACCACAGATGCCTCCCAGATTGGGGGGGGGGGGCATTATCTAGGCAGGACTGTCAAAGGCACATGGCAAGATCACGATGCTCACTTGCATATCAGTGTCCTAGAGATGAGAGCAGTGCTACTAGTGTTGCAAGCACTTCACAACTTTCTTCCTCTAGGGACGTTAGCAGTCCAATCGGACAATGTCAGTGGTATGATATTTAAACAAGCAAGGAGGAACCAGATGTTACCCCCTATGTCGAGAGGCTCTTCGTGTTTGGCAGTGGGCGATATCTTCCCAGTGCCTTCTAGTAACAATGCATATCCCTGGGACAACCATTGTGATAGCCGACAAGCCCAGCAGGGCAATCTTGATGCCGCATGAGTGGTCTCTGAATCAGAAAGTCGCAGAGCAGATTTTCCACAAATGGGGACAGCCTTGTTGCGATCTGTTTGCCAGTCCAATCAACACCAAATGTAGCAGCTACTTCTCCCTTATCCCCCCTCCGGGGGAGTCACCAAGAGACACACTTGTTCACAATTGGCCTCCGGGACTTCTTTATGCATTTCCCCCTTTTCTGCTCCATATCGAAAGTGATCCAGAAAGCAAAGTCCTTGGGAAGCAGAATGATTCTGATCACTGCTTATTTGCCTCGTCAGATTTGGTTCCCTTTTCTTGGGCCTCATCTTCTAGACGATCCATGGACTCTGGACCCAGTTCCAGACCTCTTGACACACATGTCAGGCACCCTCCAGCCCTGCCTCCACACCCTCAACTTGACAGCGTTGCTGCTCCACTTCCATCTCTACTCAGGCTTCATGATTTTTCACCTGCAGTGACCCATATCCTCACATCTTCCCACAAACCTTCCACAAGGAAATTATATGCTAGCAAATGGAGAAGATTTTCTATCTGGGCAAAAGAGAAAAATATAGATCCTTACACAGCATCTCTTCCCTTGGTGGTAGAATTCCTAACCAAACTTTTTCATCAGGGATCAGCTGCTGCTACAATTAAAGTTCAACTGGCAGAGATATCCAATTTTCATTTGGGTCAACATGAGCCTAATCTGATGGCTCACAGATTGTGTAAAACTTTCCTTAAAGGCATTGCCTTGCTAAGACCTCCCTTTCAGGAACCTGTATCTCCTTGGGATCTAAATTTGTTCTGTCCAAACTTACTGCCCTTTGAACCCACGCATTCTTGTGAACTGAAGTTCCTCTCTTGGAAGACCATTTTTCTAGTTGCTGTTACATCCGCCAGAAGGGTGTCAGAGTTACAAGCCCTGTCAGTCAAACCTCCTTACTTGATTTTTCATAAAGAGAATTTCCCTTCGTACATACCCATCTTTCATCCCCAAAGTTTGCTCTGTCTAATTTGAACAAAACTATTGAGCTGCCAGTATTTTTTCCTAATCATTCAAACAGTGCAGAATATAAATTTTTATCAACTTTATGTTCACAGACCATTACATTCTATCTACATAGAACCAAGGAACTTAGAAAATCAGACCAATTGTTCGTATCCTTTTCTGAAACAAGGATAGGTCTGCCAGTCTCTAAGGTAACTCTATCAAATTGGATTTCCAACTGTATCTCATTTATCTACTCTTCCAATGGAAAGGAACTTCCGTTTAAAATTAAGGCTCATTCTACCAAGTCCCTATCCACATCTGCTGCTTTTCAAGCCTGAGTCCCAATTGATAGTATTTGTGCAGCAGCAACTTGGGCTACCCCTCATACTTTTATTACTAATTACAAATTGGATTTGACCTCAAGGGGTAGAGCCTCCTTTGGTTCCATGGTTCTTAGGAGTATATTCCCATGGGCCACCCGAGAAAATGGTGCTAGGGACGCTGTCCCATATGTAAGAATGAAAGCGAGATAGGACTACAGAACATAAAGAAGTTATGTACTCACCGTAACATTCCATGTTTGTAGTCCATCTCGCCCTTCATTCTTACGAACCCAACCACCTACCCCGTCCATGTATCCCTGGAGGATCTGGAGACAAGATAGTATTGCCTTTGGTAGGGTAGAGACCTTTCATCTTTGTTGTTCCTTGTGGAAAACTTTTCTATCACTTTTATAGTTAGCAGCAAACAAGATCTAGGGATTCTTACTAGTGCACTATGGGATACCTACCTTGCCACGAGCCAACTGAGAGACTTTGAGCTTTGTAATCGGCCGAGTTGGAGCCGAAGATAGACTCCGAACCCATATGTAAGAATGAAGGGCGAGATGGACTACAAACATGGAATGTTATGGTGAGTACATAACTTCTTTTTTGCTAGCACCTTCTTGTTTAAACATGATTTTAAAAAGCAGTGACAAGGAGGCTCACCAAATAAAGGGAAAGCCTCCCTCCACCAAGGACAGTCCAAAAAGTCAGAATGACTATTTGGCCCCCCAGGGTGGGAAGTGGGGGGTGGGGCCCCGGTGGTCTTTCACTCAGTCTACATCTGTGTCTTTCTCAGTGGCATTTAAATTATCCTGTTCAAATGGGTTCTGAAAGTCATCCAACAGAGGGAGTTCCTCACTCCTTTTCAGAGGATTTGCCTCATCCTGTAAACCAAACTTCCCTGTTCCCTCAATTGGGAGTAAATGATCAGATGAGTAAAGGTTGTATGGCAGCAGGGGGTCATTGAATAAAAAGAACTTGAGGACATTCTTAGATCTGTCCTTTTAGAATCTCTGCATTAAGGTCCTAAAGTTCAGTCATCCCTCCAAATCCTGGTACTGTACGTCCCATTCCTTTATAAAGTGTCTTGGCATTGTTAGACTTTTAAAAGATGCTTACCATCACATTTCTGTTGAAAAAGATCTCTGGCATTTTAGGATTTTTCTGCATCTGGCATTCGTTTTCAGCTCTCTTCTACCCTTTTGTCTCGCTACTGCACCAAGGGTATTTATAAAATGCCTAGTTTCTGTAATTGCTTATTATAGAATTCGGGGTATTCAGTCTTTCTATGTTTGGACAGTTGTCTTATTTGCCAGCTCTTGTTCTAGTTGTCTAGATTCTGTAATGTGAAACTGCTACCCAGTATGGGGTTTCAAGTGAACTCAAGGAAATAATCTCTCATTCCTTCACACACAGTTTATGTGGGAAGTCTAGGAGGTCTTCTTGATACTTCCCCAGAAATAGTTTTTCTTCCACTTGATAAAGTAGAATTCTACAAAAAGACCTTCCTGAGCTTTTCCATCTAATCTCTTGAATCTGCCAGTGAAGTTTTCGGGATCCTGTGTTTTCATGGCTTTGCGGCTTACGATTCCCTTGGCCAGACTTTACAATGAGAAAGATCAGTGGTACCTTGGGTCAGTCTTGTCTCAGCATTAACACTGTTTTCATATTCCAGAGCTGAGGTTTGTGAGAAAGGAGGTATTGTGTTGGGTGGCCCATTTCCATCTCAGCTTAGGTCTGCCTTCCGCCTCATCTTCATTCAGCTAAAAAAAAGATGCTTCAGGCTATGCCAGGGGGTGGGGGGTGGGGTATATTGAAAGGGACAAAAGTGTAAAGTGTGTGGAACAAGCAAGGAAGACAGAAGCCCATAAATAAAATCTCCACTTCTGGGCATAGGACAATGGACAACACAATCTGTGTTCCAAAAATGTAATAACAAATGAGAAAGTAGAAAGCATGTTGGATAAAATTGCTTATATGATTGTGAGATTTCATTAGACTGAATTTCGTTTGACCTACTAAACTTTAAATACACTTGTCTGATGCAAACCACGTGACTAAAACACATACTTAAAGCTCACGTGCTGAAAATCTTATGCAAACATTCTATAGCGGTGATTGCGACCATAATGAATATTCTACTAAAATTATAATCCCTCTAAAAATTTATTATTTTCATTTTTTAAGCATATGCCTGTAATAGTGCTTGTGTTCAGCCCCTCTTTCCTATATGCATCCAGATAAGTCTGGCACTAACCCCCCCCCCCCCCTCCTATGACTGGAATGTATGTAGTCCAAGATAGTAAACAAAAGCTTTCTAAAATGTTGACAAGTTTCAGTATGTTTAGACAAAAGCATTCATTACATTTTAGTTAATTGCCTTGGCAAGTCACATAACCTCCCTAGCGTCAGCTAACCTATTTAAAAGCAAACTAAAACCCTACCATGTGAGAGTGTTCAATCTCGCCGTTTGTTTTTACACACGGTTCGGAGCCGATCCTCGGCTCCGAGTCGGCCGCATAGCAAAGCTCTGCATCTAAGAGAAGCTCGAGACCAGGCTATATCCCACAATCCTCCCTGCCATTACTCAGATCTAGTTTGCCGCTGCAACAGGTCACATCGCGTCAGAGAGCTCAGACCAGAGTTTTAGAAATTGACAGATAAGATAGTTTTGTTTTTTGCTTCTTTTAGTCTAAAAATTATAGTTTTTGTGGTAAATAATTGTATTTTATTTAATATAGTGTGTGTGTGTGTATCTAGTTATATTATCAAGTTTATTTCTATAGGTTTCCCTTTGGGGCCTACTTCCTTCTAACTTCTAACTCTCCTTTATATATCTTTTTTTTTTATATATATATTTTTATATTTTTTGTTACCTTTCTTAGTATGTCTGAGAAAGCTAAAAGTGGGTTTAAAAGGTGCCAGTGTGGACAGAAAATGTCCATCACTGACAACCACACCTCCTGCGTCTACTGTCTTGGCCCTCTCCACTTGCAAGAGGATTGCTCCATTTGCCATTCCTTCAGTGGGAGGGTCATGACAGATAGACGCAGGAAACTTATTGATAGGGGGCTTCTTAAGCCTGCTTTTCAAGAAGCCTTGGACAAGTCGGACCAGGCTTCTAAGTCTTCGAAGGGGTCGAAGATGTCGGAGCCCATGTCATCGGCTCAAAGTACATCTTCCAAGGTTCGTTCGCCGGTTCCACAGACTTCGGGGCCGAGCGTCGAACGTTTGTCTCTCACTGAGCCCCAGGTCTTGGAACCGGTGTCGGAACTACCGCCACCATCGATTCTTCGGTCGGTGCCATCTTCGGCCCCTTCGACCCGTTCTTCCAGACCACTTTCTGATATTGATGTGGATCGTGTCGTGCAGAAACTGATGGAGAACACGGCTCTTTCCAGGTTGATTGCAGCTTCCTCCCAGTTGGTGTCGAAACTAGAAGGCCTCCCTTTATCTCCAACAGGTCCTCCTTCGAGACCCATCCAGTCTTCGGAGCCGGAAGCGGATGAGCCGATGATAGTGGAGCCATCGGTGCCGAAACCGTCCATAGCACGATCGACACCACTTACCTCAACTCGGAACCGATAGGTGAGTCTCGGAGTCGACGATCTCTCCTTGGTTCCGTGACAGAGAGTCATACCAACCTCTCGGTGCCGACTCTTCCTCTCGGAGCCTCGGCGCAGATCGGCTCGGCTCCGTCCTCGGGGTCGAGACCCCTGGGCCCCGTGTCTCGGATTCTTCCACGTTCTTCAGAACCGGGAGAGTCCTCGGCCCGAGGTTCGGGAGCCTTTGACCTCATGAGGAAGGTTTTGTCTACACAGACAACCACTACATCGGACGCATCTTCTCCCTCCCCTAAGGAGCCGCTCTCTGTTTCTGTTCCCACGACACATCCAAAGCGTGGAGCACCTTTGTCTCAGCCATCCCTAGAGGATGCCCCCTGTTCCTCTGAGGCCTCACCGGAATCCCCCTCCGATGAGGTCCCGAGGAAAAGATCGTGCAAGAGGAGGCACTTAGACTCCCCACAGGAATCTTTAACGTCTGACACTGACTTGGAGGAGTCAGAGGGGTCCCCAAAATCACCTTCCGAAGATGTCTCATTTGCGGACATATTGGAGATATTAAAACAGAGGGGTGATTGGCAGTCCCTAGCCCCCACTGAGGACGAGTCAGTGTTGCTGAAGGCATTTGGTGCTCAACCTTCTACCTCCTGGGTTACTCCGCCCTTCGATGAGTTAATGGAATTGATTGCTCGAAGGGCGTGGGAGACACCGGACACAGTGGAACCGGTCCCTAGAAAGCCAAGTAAGTTCATTACTGCCCCCCAGGACAAGACTTACCTAACAAAAGGAGT
Organism: Protopterus annectens; assembly: GCF_019279795.1. Classification (NCBI taxonomy): domain Eukaryota; kingdom Metazoa; phylum Chordata; order Ceratodontiformes; family Protopteridae; genus Protopterus; species Protopterus annectens. The sequence goes on along the minus strand of NC_056726.1, from coordinate 817,305,967 downwards.
CCCCGTTGATGCTATGGTGGTGGCAGCAGCCACTAAAAAGGAGATGTCAGAGTCTTCCTCTTCTGTTCATCCTCCTAATAAGGATTCTAGGACTATGGACAGATACGGGAAGCGCGTTTTTAGTTCACCGACTTTTTCCATGCGTTCGCTAAACTATTTGACACATTTTACACGACTACAGAGGGATCTCATCAAGGAGCTGAGAGATGCCCTCCAGGGTAACACAGATGCTGCTGTTGCAGATAAGGTGAAAGCACAACTTAACACCCTTACCTCCGTAGTGAACTCATCCATGAGGCTCATCTCGTATGCGGCTGAAGGGTCGAGTAGGGCCGCAGCTTCAGCGATTGCTCTACGAAGACAATCCTGGATGCGGCTATGCTCTTTTGCGGAAGCCTTCAAGTCTTCTTTCGCCAATGCCCCCTTTGATGGTGCCACTCTCTTTGGCCCCAAAGTGAAAGAGACATTAACTCGGTGTGAGCAGGAAGGAAAGACTCTGTCTGCTGTCGGAGTCCGTTTTTCCGTTCCATCCAGACCGTACCCCAAAGGGCAACGAGGTGGAAAAATGTGGTTCCGTAGAACTCTGGGATCTTTCCAGGCCACACAGAGTGAACCCCCCCCCCCCCAGTGGCAGAGGGGGGGGCAGACAAGGAAGATGCCGCCCTGGCAGCAGAGGGGGTCCACAGAACCAAGGCGACAGGGATACTATCCCTGGTAAGCCTTTCCAGCACTCCTGAATGGAGGCCCGACTGTCCTGCTCTGGAGGCAGTCAGGGGTCGCTTGGCTTTATACCCACAGGCCTGGCAAACTCTCACCTCAGACTCCTGGGTAAAAAGCATTGTAACCAGAGGATACAAAATACCCCTTATGTCAACTCCACCCCAACACACAAGGTCTCCAGATGTGCCACCCCGTCTGCGAGGCCAAGCAGCAATAGAAATTTCAAAGCTGCTCAAAAAAAGAGTCATTCAGCCAGTCCCGGCGGACCAAAGAGGATCCGGAACTTGCTCAAGGTTCTTTTAGTTCCAAAAGACAGGGGACTGGAGACCCATTTTGGATCTCAGCAATCTCAATACCTTCGTGAAGAAGGAAAAGTTCCGGATGGTCACGCTTCAATCGATCCTTCCATTTTTACAGAAGGACGACTGGATGTGCTCAATAGATCTCAAGGACGCGTACTACCACATCAAGATGGCCAGACCATCCAGAGATCACCTGCGCTTCCGGCTGGGAGTCAGTCATTTTCAATTTCGAGCCCTGCCCTTTGGGCTCACCTCAGCCCCCAGGGTATTCACCAAATGCATGGCAGTGGTAGCATCTCACTTGAGATGTCTAGGATTCCGGGTGTTTCCCTATCTGGACGACTGGCTCCTCACCGCCACCACCGAGCGTCTCCTCATACAAGCAAGGGACTGTACAGTCAACCTTTGTTCCCACCTAGGGATTTCCATAAACTTCAAAAAATCTGTCTTATTGCCCTCACAGCATATTTCATTTATCGGAGCAGACCTAGATACCCATTTAACATTAGTAAGGCTCCCTCAAGTAAGGGCTTCATCCCTCAAGGAACAGGTTCTTCTTCTGCTGCAATGCAGGAAAGCCCTGGCCAAATTGGTGTTGAAAGTTTTGGGTCTCATGGCAGCGTCCCTCATTGCGATTCCCATAGGAAGGTTGCACATGAGACTCCTCCAATGGCTACTGTTCACTCAGTGGTCATTCCAACAGTTACCCCTAAAGTACGAGATCCTGATAACGGATTCCTGCAAACGGGACCTCTCATGGTGGATGTCCAGCCAGGACCTCACCATGGGTCGTCCATTTGTTCTACCAAATCCGACAGCCACTATAACCACGGACGCTTCCCTGATAGGGTGGGGGGGGACTTTTTCAGGGAAGAACAGTCCAAGGGGAATGGTCCGACATCGAGTACAACTTGCACATAAATGTTCTAGAAATGAGGGCGGTGTTCCTAGCGTTGCAACACTTTCAAACCCTTCTACCTCTAGGGACAGTAGCAGTTCAGACAGACAACATGTCTGTAGTCTGGTACATAAACAAACAAGGGGGAACCAAATCTTACCCATTATGCAGAGAGGCCATGAGAATTTGGCAATGGGCAGAGTCCACGGGTCGCTTTCTGATAGCAACGCACATCCCGGGGTCATCCAACGTCATTGCAGACAGGTTGAGCAGAGCCATCCTGTTACCTCACGAGTGGTCCCTCAAACTACAAGTGGCGGAGAGAATTTTCCGCAAATGGGGCCAGCCTTGCTGCGATCTATTCGCTTCCCCAATGAATGCCAAATGCAGAAGCTATTTTGCCCTTGTACCCCCTCCAGGGGATGTCCCCAGGGACGCACTGATACACGATTGGCCCCCGGGTCTCCTGTATGCATTCCCGCCTATCCCCTTGATTCCCAAATTTCTCCAGAAAGCCATGAACCTGGAAAGGACAATTATACTCATAGCCCCATTCTGGCCTCGACAGATATGGGTTCCCCTTTCTTCGAGCCCATCTATCAGAAGAACCTTGGATCCTGGACCCAGTACCAGATCTACTGACGCATTCGTCGGGAGTTCTTCACCCGTCTCTTTTATCTCTCAAACTAGCAGCTTGGCTGCTCCACTTCCCCGCCTAGCCAGGTCTGATCTTCTTTCTCCGGCAGTGCAGTGCATTTTGGTTGCCTCTCATAAGGCTTCCACCACAAAACTTTACAACAGTAAATGGAAACGCTGTGTGTACTGGGCATCTAATCAACACTTGGACCCCTTGGTTGCTCCTTTACATAAAATACTAGAATTTCTTTCCATCCTTTTCCATGAGGGGGCCTCTACTTCCACATTAAGAGTGCAGTTGGCTGCCATATCCAACTTTCATGTTGGTGAGAATGGTTCTTCTGTCATGTCCCATAGGCTTTGTAAAGCCTTTATGAAAGGTTCTTTCCATCTGCGACCTCCTGTCAGGGATCCCTTATTCCCATGGAATTTAAATTTGTTGTTGTCACAACTAATGTTACCACCTTTTGAACCGGCTTCTTCTTGCCCCCTCAAATTTCTATCTTGGAAGACTCTCTTTCTTGTAGCAGTTACTTCAGCTCGGAGAATTTCAGAGCTGCAAGCACTGTCTATTAAACCTCCTTACTTAAATTTTCACCCAGATAGAGTTTCTTTACGAACAAATCCGTCCTTCCTTCCCAAAGTATGCTCGGTCATTAATATCAATCAGTCCATTGAACTCCCCACTTTCTTTAAAAACCATACCAGTAAGCTGGAATATATGTTACACAAGTTAGATGTCCACAGGCAACTCAGATTTTATTTAGACAGGACTAAAGACTACAGGAAAACAGATCAACTTTTTGTTGCATTTGCAGATAATGTAAAGGGCATGGCAGTTACAAAACGCACTCTTTCTAAATGGCTTACTGATTGTATAGCCTTTGTGTATTCTAAGTCAAACCAGGCCTTACCCACCAAACCAAAAGGCCATTCTACTAGGTCCGTCTCCACTTCCTGGGCTCATGCAGCTCGCCTACCTTTGGACACGATTTGTGCAGCAGCCACGTGGTCTAAACCACATACTTTCATCACTCATTATAGGGTTGACAAAACCTCCAAAGACAGGACATCCTTTGGTTCCACTGTGCTCAGGAACGTTCTTCCATGAGTCACTCAGGGTGATGGAGCTAGGGACGCTACTCGTGTGTAAAACCATAACACTCTCACATAAAGTGGAGTGTTCTTACCATAACGCCTTTGTTTTTACATTCCCCCCCTTTCACCTCCCTCACGGTTTGGAAGAACGAGTAGGACTAGAGTCTGGTTCACATGTCTTACCTATTCCGGGTATCTTTCTTTACTCCTAGTTGGTTGTCAGTGAGATGGTGTCTCTGAATGTTTTCATTAATAGCAGTTTGTAGCCTGGATGCATTAGGATTATTAATTTTTTTCTGGTTTGCTTGCAAACTAGATCTGAGTAATGGCAGGGAGGATTGTGGGATATAGCCTGGTCTCGAGCTTCTGTTAGTTGCAGAGCTTTGCTATGCGGCCGACTCGGAGCCGAGGATCGGCTCCGAACCGTGTGTAAAAACAAAGGCGAGATGAACACTCCACATGGAACGTTATGGTAAGAACATAACTTCTTTTTAAATCACACTGGTTATGCCCCTGTGTCAACCCAGACTAACTACCAAACCCTTCCCTCAACACCTATCTTCTCATGAGTATAATCTTGTGTTTTCTCTAATGGTAATAAAGTTAATGTGACTATACAGCGAACTAATGTCCTGTACATATTTTGATTGATTATCCATAGCCATCTTACACTAGGACTTCTGGTGAGACTTTACATAAGAGTGTCCTTGTACATACTTTGTATGAATATCCATTGCTGTTGGACACTAGCATTTTTGTGTGACATTTGTGTGTGACTTTATAATTGATAGTGTCTTTGACATATTTTATCAGGAATATCCAAAACTGTTTGCACTTGGATTTTTCGTATTCAAATGCTAAATCCTATGAAATGTAATGTATGCCTAAGCTTTGTAATGTACCAATGCCTTTGTATATACCATTGTGTTTATAAACATTTTTATGTAATGTGGAGCTTTTTTCCCCGGGCCTCCACTGAAAATGGACATATATCCAGTTGGACTAGCCTGGTCAATAAATGTAAAATTAAATAAATAAATAAATAAGTTCATATGTCCTCTCTTGATGATCTTCGTGTTTCACTGTTGCAGTCATCACATTTGGGTTACCTGCTTCCAGTAGCCCTCAGTCGGCCTAATTAAGTCTTGGGTCCTGCGTCAGTTGCTGTCCCTTCTTCCGTGACGTCAGGTCGTCAGGGGTATAAAACATGCAGCCGATGCCATTACATCAGTCTTTCTTGCCAGTCGGCCGACTCCTGAAATTTTCGTTTTCGAGTTTCAGAACCGAAGTCTTCAACTAAAAGTTAAGTACCCCGTTGGGGAAACTTTTTCTTGCTCTAAACCGATGTCAGTAAAAGTAAATAATTGCATTACTTGTGGAAAGCAAATACCTCATAAAGATTTTCAATCGTACTGTATTCTTTGCCCAAGCCCTGACCATGACGTACCTCGCTGTTGGTTTTATGCCTTATTTAAACCACGAACTATCCGTCATCGGTATATTTTCGCTTCTAAATAATTATCCTATGTCTTCGGTAAGCCATCCGACTACTGACATTCCGAAAAAACGCAAAGACAGAGACAGGCCACCTAGGTCCAAAGCTGCCAACGACACTCCTAAGCCAGTCACCAGTTCGCCGGTACTCAGTGAGGCACTTTCACAGCCCCTGATACCCGCTACTTCAGATTCGCAGGCCTCTACTGAGAACAAATTCGGAGTCCGGTATGCAGCGAGATGCTTCAACTGTGGAACCTGCGGATGTCTCTACCATGGATGGGTCCGGAGCCGGTCTGCAGGCACCGGTTTCGGAGGGTGTATTCAGGCCTACTGACTTGCATATTAAACCGACACCATCTTCTTCTTCAAGGCTTAAATCTTGAGCCATGCCTAGAAAACTGACTCCCGGACCCCATGGTCAAGCCTCTATGCCTAAAAAACAAATGATAAGAATGTCTGAAGACCTTATTACTTTAATCAGGGGAAGCCAGCCTTCCCCCTCTGAGTTTGCTTATGATACTTCTGACCAGGATTCTGAATTCTCTGTTTCCTCTGATGACCAGGATTTACCCTTATCTACCTCTGAGGATTCTGATGCAGTGGACTCTATTCCCTCTGCTTCTCCCCCAACTGCCCGAACACAGGCCTTTAGCCATACCTCCTGTACTAGACATTGTTGTTGATGCCTTTTCAGAGTCTAGCTTGGCCCCTGACTCTTTACTTCCTGCTCCCAGAAAACCTGATAGATATTACAGGGTCCCTGACTCTCACAAGTTCCTTTTTAAAATCCTACTGCGGATCCTGAGACCATTTCACAGGGACCCAAGGGCCTTAAAGCTACTACTGTCATAAATCCTATCCCCTCTGATAGAGACTCCAGGGCCCTGGATAGATGGGGTAAGAATGTACACACTTCTGCAACTTTGGCCATTAGGGCCTTAAACTGCCAGTTTCATAGTATCAGCAGCATATTATTGGATTGCTTAAACAGAAAATGATGTTGAGTCCTGATTGTGCTGAAAATAAGGATTTACAGGATTTACTGCATTCAGCTGAACAAGTTGCAAAACATACTTTGCAGTGTGGTTTTGATTCACTAGAGGCATCTTGCAGGGCTGCTGTAACTGGGTCTGCACTTAGAAGGTATGCTTGGCTTAAGGAGCAAACCTTGCCAGATCATGTTAAAGTGAAATTACTGGATGCTCCCTTAAACCAGGACCGCCTGTTTGGCAACAAGGCAGAAGTTGTTCTTAAAAAGATGGAGGAAAAAGTTAAATCTATGCAAACTGTTAAAGATTTTTACAAGAACAACCCCCAAGGTTTAGTAGGCATTGGCCTTCAAAGAATTGGTCCTTTCCTGCCTCTTTCCAGGCCTTCTCAGTCCAAATCCAGATCTAGCAGAGCTCCCAGGCTTCAGTCCCAGGGTACGCACAGGACTAAGCAGTGGGGGGCCTCCACTTCTAAATCGGAGAGTAATAAAACTCCCCCTATCGTAACCTGTCTTAATGACTTATTTTTAAAACTTCCAAGCACTTCTCAACTGATTGCCCCTTTGGGGGGAAAGATTGCTCTTCATGCAAAGAACTGGGAACTCATTACCCAGGACAAATGGGTTTTAAATAGTGTCCCAGGGATACAGATTTCACTTCCACACTTTACCAACACCAAGCGGATGGCCAGATCTACCCCCAAATCAGTGGGCAGAGGCCCAAAACCAAGTACTTTCTCTCTTAAGCATGGAGGCTATTCAGTTGGTTCCAGAAGAGGAAAAGGGACAAGGTTTCTACTCGAGATTTTTCCTGGTACCCAGAAAAGACAGTTCATGACATCCTAGCCTGGACCTGTCTACTCACACCTTTTTGGTGATTCCAAAATTCACCAGTTGCTCCCTATACTAGGCAAAGACGCCTGGTTGGCAACACTAGATTTAAAAGAAGCATACATGCACATCCCAATCAGGGAATCTTGCAGAAGATACCTACACTTCAAAGCAGGCTACACGCACTATCAGTTCTCTGCAGTGCCCTTTGGCTTATCTACTGCGCCCAGGGTATTCACAAAGTGCCTAGCTCCAGTCATTGCATTTTGCAGGCAAATAAATATTCAAATATACCCATACCTGGATGATTGTCTAATTCGGGCAAAAAGCCAGGACATACTTTTGAATCATCTGGCCTTTGTACAAAGGGTGCTAACTTGTCTGGGCTACACCATAAACAAAAAGAAATCTCACCTGGTACCCTGTCAAATTATATTCCTGGGAGCAAGCTTGAATACATTTTCTCAGATGGCTTTCGTCATGCCAGCGAAACAAATTCATTTGACAACCTACTTCAAACAAGTGGCCACAAAAACCCTGCTATCTGCAAGGCAAATACTACAAGCCTTGGGGTTCATGGCCTCCTGCATTCTTCTAAATCCATATGCAAGACTGCATATGAGGAAACTACAATGGTATCTAAAAAGCCTATGGTGTCAACATTCTCAGGATCTAGAAGCAATGATTCCCATCATACCTTGCCTACGCCTTGAGTTTCTTTGGTGGGCAGAGGCCTGCCATCAAAACAAGGGACTACTATTCACACTACCTCCTGCCGCCCAAATCCTAACAGACGCATCAGACTATGCATGGGGGGGGCTCACCTGGCAGGGAAGTGCATTCAGGGCAAATGGAACCCAAGTCAAATGCACCTGCGTATCAATCAAAAAGAAATGTTAGCTGTACAGAATGCTCTGACAGCCTTCAAGGACCACATTCTTCCAGGAGAATTAATGGTAAAGACGGACAACACCACTGTTATGTGGTACATAAACAAGCAGGGGGAGTACACATTCTTACCCCCTCTGCAGACTAGCCATGGCATTGTGGAACACAGGCCTGAGCTACCAAGTGCATCTACAAGCTCAATTCCTGCCAGGAAAACTAAATACACTGGCAGACGAACTAAGCAGAAACCCCATGGACCCACATGAGTGGAAACTGGAGCCAAGGATTTTCAGCATGTTGACAAGCAAATGGGGGAGCCCAGATATAGATCTGTTTGCCTCCCCCCAGAACTATCAGTTGGACAAACTATCGGTGTATGCCTTTCCTCCTCTGCCTCTGCTGTCTAAAGTACTACTAAAGATCAAACAAGACAAACCAAGGACGATTTTGATTGCACCAGACTGGCCACGCCAACACTGGTATACCTCCTCTTGCGCAGTGTGTCACTGTTGGCCCCATGGCACCTGCCTCAGACTCCTACCCTATTGTCTCAGCAGGAGAACCAGATTCTGCACCCTCCGCTACAAACACTGAACCTAGCAGCCTAGCTAATTACCTAATCTCTCCTTTACCATCCCTCAGTAAACCAGTGATGGATAACATTTTAGAGGCAAGGAGGCCTAGTACTAGAAAATCTTATGCTGAAAAATGGAAAAGATTCTGTGCCTGGAACCAGTCTCGAGGGATGAGCACAGCAGTGCCCAATTTACCTCAGATTTTACAATACTGAGATGCTTCACAAGGGCCTGTCTTTCTCCTCCATCAAGATACACGCCTCAGCCATTTCAGCTCATTATAACACAGAACCCTCCTCTCTTCTCTCACCCACTGCTCAAGCAGTTCCTCAGAGAGTCCAAAAATCTACGACCACCCAGGAGACCTCCAACTCCAGCCTGGGACCTTAGCTTTGTATTGGAGAAACTCACGCTTCCTCCTTTTGTGCCAGCTGCTACTGCAGACTTAAAATTCCTTTCTTGGAAAACAGCTTTCCTTTTAGCAATCACTTCAGCAAGAAGGGTATCTGAATTACAGGCCCTCATGGCAGTAGAGCCTTTCATCATCTTGCATGCGGACAGGGTGTCCCTCAGGACTAATCCCTCCATGACCAAGGTGGTATCCAGTGTGGCCCTTAATCAGTCCATTCATTGGCCAACCTTATTTCCTAATCCACATTCCTATTCCACAGAACAAAGGGGAACGGATACTGCACTCCTTAGATGTGCACAGACAACTTAGATTCTACTTGGACAGGGCTAAACCTCAAAGGAAGTCTGACCAACTGCTGGTGGCATTTGCTACAGGGGCAGAGGGGAAGGCTATTTCAAAGCAAACCATTTCCAGTTGGATAGGCCATTGCATTAATTTCTGCTACAAGCACCATGGAAAACCTACTCACAAGGTATCAGATCCTACTCAACCAGGGCTGCATCTACCTCTACAGCCTTTCTCAGAGGCGCCCCTACCAGGGACATCCTTGAAGCTGCTACCTGGAGTTCTGTACATACTTTCACCAAGCATTACCATCTGCCATTTTTCTCTAAATCCAGAGCTGGCTTTGCTGCTGCAGTCTTGCAGGGCCTTATAGCTGGTCCTAATGCTATGTAAGTTCCTCCTCCCATCCTTAGTTTTGGGAATCTACCCAAATGTGATGACTGCAACAGTGAAACATGAACATAGTACAGTTGTGTACACTTACCGTAAATGTAGATGTTAGTGTATTAACTGTTGCAGTCCTGGTTACCCTCCCTCCAGCCTCCTTACTTCTTTTGGCTATACCTTTACTCTCCTTTACTATGCTCAAAAGCTTTTTGGTGTAGTTGCTTTTTTTTGGAGGTACAACCTTGTATATTTATAGATTTAATTGCTTCCAATTAGGGGGCACCTGACATCTGGGGCAAGAAAAACTGATTGTAATGGTGTCTGCTGCATGTTTTATACCCCTGACGACCTGATGTCACAGAAGACAGGACAACTGACGCAGGACCTAAGACTTTGTTAATCAGGCCGACTGAGGGCTACTGCAAGCAGATAACTCAAATGTGATGACTGCAACAGTGATTTCACTCAAACATCTACGTTTATGGTAAGTGTACACAACTGTACTATTTGTTTTCCCTACATAAAATTTTGTATTCTACATACAACTAACAGTATTCCCATCATGTGGAATTGCATCTAAACAGCCCACTCACTTGATACGTTTTGATAGTATTACTACAATAGGTGTTAGTTTTTTCTTGTTTGCTATCTGCCCATACTTCAGAAATTCCACTTGTACACCCCCTTTTTGATTCCATTCTTAGTGTAACTGTTTTTTTACTGGTCCAATAAAAAAGAGTAAACGGAGGCAAGGCTCCAAACTCTTCAGCTGATTTATTCACACATTGGTTCTGTTTTTATACAGGGGTACCTGGTTACTGTTGAACGTTTTGGTTTGTTTTTTTACTGGTGTTCTCAAATGTTAACTTTTTTTTTTGCCTAAGCTTTCACTCACTGACCCTTTCCTCTTGACTTTTGCCTCCCCCATATTTTCTGAGTGTAGCTGGATAAGCTTTCTTCATAAATCTCTACTTTATATCTGAAGTTATAATATCCAATGACACAACACATACTTTTAATTAAACTTCTCTTGGACATGTGGATGCATATTTTTGAAATGCAACAGACCATTGCTACAGGCATTCTTGTATAATTCACATGTTCAGCATTTGTTGATCTCCATCTCTACTCTATTTCAAAATTCTAAATCTGGACAGGAAGATGAAGGGGACAGATGCTTTTTCTCCGCAGATTTCTGATTCAGATCCAGAGGAGAACACAGCATCTTGATTCTACCTGTGGGAGGTTTCTTTTTTCCCCTAAGACTGTTTCCAGAATGTGCCAGCATTCTCAGTGGGAGGTCAGTGAGGTTTCCCTCCCACTCAGAAAATACTATGAGCTGTTAGTCGCACATTTCTCCATTGCTGCCATTATTGGAGGATGTGCCATTGCCTGTAATTTTCCTGATAGTCTGCTGCCTCTAAAAACACAGGTTGCATGAAGTTTCTCAGTCTTCTTTAACACTCATCCCAGACCTGACCCAGCAGCTGTAACTTTAGTTAGTCCTGCCGCTGCTAAATACTTGGTTAATTCCAATCCTGCACTTTATGACAAGGATGGGAAAATAAGTATGGGAGAAAAACTATGCATCTGAAGTAGTTGAATTCATTTGGTCTTCGGCCTGTTGGTCTATGGATCCGAATTGGATCCGACTCAGCCTCATAACTAGCATTTGCTCCAAGCTCCTCCCCTTACCCATAATCCCCCATGTCTCTTTCTTCCTCCCAGATCTTATTTGCCGCTGGAACAGCTAGCATCATGGTCTGAGCTCAGAGCGATTTTTTTGGTAAGTGAGTAGTTTTTGGGTCACCCCTTTTCTATCTTTCTGTGCTATTTTTTCTTTCTATCCTACCTTCCTTACCTGCTTTTGGCGTCGGATATTTAAAAAAAAAAAAAGTCGTTCTTGGCTAAGTTCTTTTTTCTGAATTTTGTGTGTGTACGCACGCACTTGTGTTTTCCGGTTAGGAGTATGTCTGATAACCCTAAAGTGCACAGAGTGTGGCCATAAGCTCTCCCCAGCCGTTGGCCACACTGCATAGTTTGCCTGGGTGCTGCCAATCTGCATACCCCCTGTCCAATTTGTGCTGGATTCAACTTGTGGGCCCTTAAGGACAGGAGGGATAAGCTCATCCTCAAGGGATCAAGGGATTGCTTCCTTCCTTGGGGATGGCAGCCCCCGCACCTCCGGCTTTGACCACTCCTCCTCCTCAGGCCTCTGGGACTCAAACTCCCGCCAAGAGGTCTGGGGTAGGAGAAAGATGCCACAAAAACGACAGACCTAGGAAATGGTCGCTGGACTGCTCGGCTCTGGCGGTGCCTCCTCCTAAAACTAATCCTCCCGCCAGGCCTAGTACTCTCCTGCTCCTCTCTCCCAGGTTCTCCCCCAAGCCGGAGGAGTCCTGGTCTCCTCTTAGGGCTTTCCCTCATCGGCACTCCCGGCCAGTGTCGGTGGCCTCATCCTCCCAGTCAATCCAGAGTCTTAGCGAGGCAGAGATGGATAGGAAAATGCGGAAGTTCATCTGCACCCAAATCTAGATGGGAGTCTTGCCTGCCCCCTCTCCCTCCGGAGAGGGGAGCTTGCAGACCTTCACTCCAATAACTCCTCCTCCAATCCAACCTTCGGTTTCGGAGCTATTGGATCGAGGACTCTGGGGGTTGGCGCTGATGATACCTTGTACCGCGACACCAGCCATTGCCTTGAGTGTGTCAGATCCGAGCTCTTGGAGCCGTAGCCTGTGCGTCTGATCTGAGGGGGTGCTGTCGGATCAGTGTTTGTCAGAGCACAGTCTTCCCCTCGGCATCTCAGCTCCGACACCCCCGAGGGGGGGTGGCTTCTGTTCTCACTGTTCAGGACGTCTGCTCCCCTTCAGCCTTTGACGTGGTGGAGAGTGTTCTGTTGAGTTCGTCGAGGCCCTTGACCATCTCGTCCTCTGACTCCTCCGACTCGGTCTGTTTTGGGTATGTCCCCGACCTTCCTGCCATCGCAGGGACAGCCTGTGCATTGTTTGCCTCAGGAAGCTCCCCTGTGGGGAGCAGCAAGAGGTTTGTGAGTTTTTCCCAGAGAGTCCCTCTGAGGAGGTTACTCGCAAACAGATATGCAAAAGGAGGCACCTGGTCTCCTCCCCAGAGTCCCTAACAGAAGACAGTGACTTGGAGGAAGGGGAAGGTTACCCCCGGTCACCCCCTGAGGATGTCTCCTTTGGCGACATCATGGAAGTCCTTTGCCGCGGGGGGTCTGCCCAAAAACCGACATGAGATAAGTCATTGTTCCTCGAGGCATTCAGCACAGGCCCATCTACTTCCTGGGTGTCCCTTCCCATGGAACCATTTGTGGACCTGATGACATCTCTGGCATGGAAGAAACTGGACACCATGGAGCCCATCCCCATGCGCTCCGATAAGGTCCTTAGCCCCCCACCAGACAGGACTTGTTGGAATAAGGGGTCCCCGGTGGATGCTATGGTGGTGGCAGCTGCCAGGAAGAAAGAGCTTGCGCAGGAGAGCTCTACGGTCTATCCTCCTGACCAGGAGTCGAGGACTATGGACTGTCTAGGGAAGTGGGTGTACGCTTCAGCGACCTTTACAGTAAGTGTGCTGAACTGTATGGCACACGTTATTCGACTGCAGTGAGACTTGGTCAAGGAGATTGCTGAATCACCCCTGGAGACCATGTCGACGGAGGGCAAGAAGACGTTCTCTGCTTGGATGGCCACACTCAAGGCAGTAGCAAATAGGTCCATGCATCTTCTGTCCCATGCTAAGGAGGGAGCTGCTAGGGCGGCCGGTTCTGGCATTGCTTTGAGGTGCCATGCCTGGCTCCGGCTTTGCCAATCCTCTGAACCCTTCAGGGCATCATTCACAAATGCCCCTGATAGTTCTTCCCTGTTTGGGAAGTCAGTTCGTGAGACCTTGGTCCAGAGTGAGGAGGACAGGAAGACGTTGTCTGCCATCGGGATCCGCTTCTCCCCACCTCAAAGATCCTTTTCTAAGAATCTGCAAGGGACGAAGATGATGTGGTTCAGGAATTTTTGGGTGTTTTCCCAGGACACTCTGGGCTCATCTTCCCCCAGAGGCAGAGGGGGTTATGATAGATGCCGTCCTAGAGGCAGAGGGTGTCTGAGATACTTTGGGTCTCGAGAGCCATTTTCGGACAGACCCGTGCATTAGCCCTGAGGGGCTGCCCGACTGGCTCTGGAGGCAGTCGGGGGTCATCTATCTCTACACCCAGTGTCATGGGAGTCCATAACAACAGATCATTGGGTGTTGCAAATTATATCCAGAAGTTATGCCATCCCATTCACCAAACCATCTCTCTCACCAAATCACCTCCCAGACATCTCACCCGCAGAAAGGGAGGTAGCAGCTGTAGAGATAGAGAAGCTGCTAAGAAAACGATTCATCCAATCTGTCCCCCCAGACCAATCCGGATCAGGCATTTATTCCAGATTCTTTATAGTGCCAAAGAAGATGGGGGACCGAAGACTCATTCTGGATCTGTCCACCTTGAACCTGTCAGTAGCGAAAGCGAAATTCCGGATGGTCACTCTTCAGTCCAGCCTGCTTTATCTGCAGGCCAGATATTGGATGCGCTGAATCGACTCCAGGATGCGTACTATCATATCAAGATGGACAGGTGCTGTCTGACGTTTCTCTGCTTCTGGCTGGGGGGGCCAATCATTATCAGTTCAGAGCCCTCCCCTTTGGTCTCACCACAGCCCCCAGGGTGTGTACCAAAGTGATGGCAGTTTTAGCGGCTCACTTGAGGCTTCTGGGCATTCAGGTCTTCCCTTAATGATTGGCTCTTTGTTGCCCCCACCAAGCATCTGCTTTGCCAAGCCAGGGATTATTTCCTGTTAGTGAACAGACTGGGCATCACCCATCAATCTCAGCAAGTCGTCACTGGCCCCTGTTCAGAGCCTAGAATTCATTGGGGCTCTGTTAGATACTATCCAAATGAAAATTTACCTCACTCCAGAGAGGGTACACAGTCTAATGTCTTTTATATTCTTCAGGCTCAGTTTCCCACAGCAGAAACCGTTATGAGGGCTCTGGGGTCCATGGTGGCCATGATCAGTCTACTACCCTTTGCACGACTACATATGCGAATTCTTCAGTGGGCACTGGCAGTCCAGTGGTCTCTGTTAGATCTACCATTATCCCATCCAGTCTGTATCTCCTGGGTTTGTAGGGACTCTCTTCGGTGGTGGATTCTTTCCCCAGACCTTGTCAGGGGGATGCCCCTTTCTTCCATCCTTTCCCAAAACCACGATGACCACTGACATCTCCCAGCTAGGGGGGGGGGGGGGCATTGCTCGGGAAGGACAGTCCAAGGCACGTGGTCCCCATCCTGAGACCAGTGTGCATATCAATGCCCTGGAGATGAGGGAGGTTCTTCTGGTGTTGCAGGCCCTTCATGCCCATCTTCCTCTAGGGACTATTGCGATTCAGACAGACTTGTCTGTAGTCTGGTACATCAGCAAACAAGGAGGAACCAGATCTTATTCCCTTTGTAGTGAAGCCTTGAGTGTGTTGGAATGGGCAATCTCCACCTGCCATTTTCTGGTGGCAATGCACATCCCGGGACGGTCCAGCATTCTAGCGGACAGGCTCAGCAGAACTATCCTGATGCCTTACGAGTGGTCTCTGAATCCTTCAGTAGCAGAGCAGATCTTCCTCAAGTGGGGTCAGCCTTGCTATGATTTCTTTGCATCTCCTTCCAATGTGAAATGCAGCGAGTTCTTCGCTATGAACCCCCCTCAGGGGGAAGCCCCTTGTGACTGGTTCATGTTTGGCCTCCCAGTCTTCTTTATGCCAACCCCCCATTACCTCTCATTTCAAAGTTTCTTCAGAAAGCTGGCAGGCTGGGGAACACACATTGATCCTCATTGCCCCATTCTGTCATCGCCAAGTCTGGTTTCTGTCCCTTTGGTCTCAACCTAGTAGTTCCACCATGTATCTTGGATCCATTTCCGGATCTCATTTCGCATCCCCTCAGGGATTCCTCACCCAGACCTGGACAGTCTTAAACTCACTGCTTGGCTGCACTAGTTCCCTCAGTTATTAGGACTCCTGGTTTATTCTCTCCTGTTAAGACCATTTTTGTTGCGGCTCACAAATCTTCCACCAGGAGGTTATATCATAGCAAGTGGAAACGGTTCTCCATATGGGCCTCTCAGTGGGATTTGGATCCCTTTATTGCTCCTGTTTCCACAGTATTAGTTTTTGGCAGGGATCTTTTGGCAAGGTGCTAGTTCCTCCGCTGTCAAAGTCCAGCTGGCTGCACTTTCTAATTTTCCCATTGCGAAAAATGTCTTCATTAGCCTCTTCCAGACTTTGCAAGACTTTCCTTTAAAGGTACGTCTCTCTTAAGACCCCCGGTGAAAGATCCTACACCTCCATGGGACCTCACTTTTGTACTTCAGGCTCTAGTCCCCCCCCCCCCCCCCGCCTTTGAGCCTGCAGCTTCAGTATATTTTCAGTATCTGTCTTGGAAGACTGCCTTTTTGGTAGCTATTGCATCTGCCAGGAGGGTGTTGGCACTTCAAGCATTATCCGTCAAAGTTCCTTACATGATTTTTCATAAGGACAGGGCTTCCCTGCCTACTAATTCGTCCTTTCTTCCCAAGGTGGCGTCAGAAGCCAATATTAATCAGACCGTCAGTCTTCCTGTCTTTTTTTGTAATTTCCAGAACAAGGGAGAAAAACTACATCTGCTTGATGTACACAGGGAATTGCGATTCTACTTGCACAGGACGAAATCCTTATGTAAATATGTTCATGTGAGAGTGTTCGATCTCGCCGTTTGTTCTTACACCTGGGTTCGTAGCCGATCCTCGGCTCCGTGTCGGCCGCTTGCAAGCTCTGCATCGAGAAGAAGCTCAAGACCAACCTAACTCCCACAATCCCCCTCTGCCTTTACCTCAGATCTAGTTTGCCGCTGCAGCGTTCGCATCAGTTTGATGAGCTCGAGCAACCTTAAGCTAAGATTTATATTTTTTCTTATATTTCTTAAGAATTTTTCTTCTAAAATATTTTCTAAGTAACTGTGTGTGTGTGTTTATAGTGTTTCGAGGAATCCTCGGTTCCATATAAAGTTATTTAAACTTTATTAGAGTTTTCCCTCGGGGCCTAACCCCACTAAAGTTACTGGATTGGACATCCCTTTTACTGGATTGACTACTGGATTGACTTTTTACTGGATTTGACTAAACTTACTGGATTAGACATACCTACTGGACTTGACTTTTATTCAATTTAACCTTGTTTCTTTAATAAGATGTCTGAGAAAGCTAAGTCTGGCTTTAAACGTTGCCAATGTGGGCAAAAAATGTCGGTGACTGATAATCATAGTTCCTGCGTCTACTGTCTTGGCCCTCTCCATCTGCAAGAAGACTGTTCAATTTGTCATTCTTTCAGTGGAAGGGTCATGACAGATAGGCGCAGGAAACTTATGG
The DNA here is from genome assembly GCF_019279795.1 of Protopterus annectens. Taxonomy (NCBI): domain Eukaryota; kingdom Metazoa; phylum Chordata; order Ceratodontiformes; family Protopteridae; genus Protopterus; species Protopterus annectens. Next base: position 817,288,996 of record NC_056726.1, on the reverse strand, counting down.
ATAGGGGTCTTTTAAAACCTACCTTTCAAGAGGCTCTGGATGCATCAGACCAGGCATCCAAATCCTCGAAGGAATCGAAGACGTCGGAGCCCAGGTCATCGGCTCCGAGCTCTTCAGTTAAAGTTCGATCACCGGTTCCACAGACTTCGGGGCCGAGTGTTGAACTTTTGTCAGTATCCGAGCCTCGAGTCTTGGAACCGGTGACGGAACTCCCTCCACGGACACTGTTGAGGTCGGCTCCGTCTTAGATTCCTTCGACGTGCTCTTCCAGACCCCTCTCCGACACCGATGTAGACCGCGTGGTGCAGAAACTAATGGAGAATACGGCCTTATCCAAGCTCATCTCTGTCTCCTCCCAGTTGGTGTCGAGACTCGAAGGCCTACCCTTATCTCCATCTGTTCCTCCTCCGAAACCTATCCAGTCTTCGGAGCCGGAAAAGGCTGATCTGCTGATTGTGGAGCCCTCGGTGCCAGAACCGTCCTCCTCTCGGTCGGCGCCGTTCACCTCGACTCCGTCGGATCCGGTACCGGAGTCTTGGAGCCGAAGATCCATCCTTGGTTCCGGGACCGAGAGTCGGACCGATGTTTCGGTTCCGACGCTCCTCTCGGGCCTCGGCTCGGATCGACTCTGCTCCGTCCTCGGGTCGATGCCTTCGTGCCTGTCTCGGGATTCTTCCCATTTCCTCGAACCGGAGATACCTCGACTCGGGACCCGGGGCCTTCGACCTCATGAGGAAGGTGTTGTCTACCCAGACAACCACATCAGCAGAAACAGCTTCTCCTCCCATAAAGGACCGTTATCCTCCTCTGCACCCACGGCTACATCTAGCGTCGAGCACCTGTGTCTCAGCCACCCCTGGAGGGTGCCCCTCTTCCTCGGAGGCTTCTTCGGATGCTCCCACGAAGAAGTTCGAGGAAAAGATTGTGTAAGAGGAGACACTTAGATTCTCCACAAGAATCATTGACATCGGACACTGACTTAGATGAGTCAGAAGGGTCCCCAAAGTCACCCTCAGAGGATGTCTCCTTTTCTGACATCCTGGAGATCCTAAAGCAGAGAGGTGATTGGCAAGCCCTCCCCCCTTCTGAGGATGAGTCAGTTTTGCTGAAGGCATTCGGTGCTCGCCCTTCCTCCTCCTGGGTCACTCCGCCCTTCGATGAGTTGATGGAGCTGATTGCTCAAAGGGCGTGGGAGACGCTTGACACGGTGGAGCCAGTCCCTAGAAAGCCTAACAAATATATTACTGTCCCTCAGGATAAGGCTTATCTGACAAAGGGAGTGCCAGTGGACGCTATGGTGGTGGCAGCGGCCACGAAAAAGGAGATGTCTGAATCTTCCTCATCTGTCCATCCGCCTAACAGAGATTCTAGGACTATGGTTTGCCTAAATCCAGGTGTGCCCCCCCCCCCAAAAGCAGTCAGTCACCACAGACTCTTAGGACATTGCTTCTGGAACAGTTTCAGGAGGGATAAAAGTGCAGGGTGTTGGGATACCGAAGGCAGATACAAGCACATAAATATAAAAAGATGCTTGCTGTAATCAAAGCACTCAACTCTGATCAAGTTCTTACAGACAATACCATATTCAGCCAGCAAGGGTGAACCAGGCGTTAACCACTTTGCAGACTAGCCACATTATCCTGGGATATAGTATTACAGCACAGTCTCACTGTGCAGACATCCTGCATCCTATCAGAGCAAGATTTTATCCATCTGAGGGGAGTTCCTCAGGTAGACTGCTTTGCCTTCTGTCCGAATAATCAGCTGGCAAGATTCTGCACTAGAGCTCCTTGCAAGAAGACCTGGAAGAAAGATGCCTTTTTTCCTTGGTTAGAAATTTTCCTGTATGATTTACCACCCTTTCTAGTGATATCCAGGGTCTGTCTAATGTATTCTGGCCCCAGGTAATGATTCTCCATTTTGAAATGACCATGAGCAGTTACCACAAGCTTCCTCACAAGATGCATCTACTCACACAAAAACATTGGGTGGTTGAGAGACTTCAACTCCAACTGACTTCAGCTGAACGGATCCCTATTCCCTTTAGGCACCGGTTTACTTACTGTAGACGTGCAGTGCCAACAACATATCCAGCACCCATTCAAGGTTAGTGTTTTTCTGGTATTACAATATTTGAGTTCTGTCCTTTGACCTTTCTTAACCCGCCATCAAGATAGTTGTCTGCCGTTTCAGCATTCTGCCCATGGGCCCCCTCTTTCAGTGCATTGTCGTGTCATAATTTTTTTTGAAAGGGGTTTTGCATAAGAGGTCTTGAAGAAAATTGGTGGCTATTCTTTGGAATCTTAATTTTGTGTTGGAGGTCGCTATAACACTGCTCCATTTGAACCAAATCATCAGGCTCTTATGTGGCTCTTAACATGGAAAACTGTTTTGCTGATTACTCTTGACGTCTGCAAGAAAAGTATGAGCTGTAAGCTGTTATGGTTGGAAACTAATCCTTCTACGTATAAAGTGGTGTAAGAGTTTACTTTCAGCTAAACTAGGTTCCCCGAGTCTGAAAATGAGGGAGAGATGATACTCCATACCTTGATGTCCACAGGCAACTCTGTTAGTATCTTGACAGAACAAAATCTTTCAGATAATTTCTTTTTTTGCGAAGGTAAGAAGGGGCAACCTGTGTGAAAACACTATTTACTAAAGGTTGTCTCAGGCTATGACCTTTTGTTTTTCTCCACACCGTAAAACTGTTCTAGGAGGGGCAAGGCTCATTTTACTAGGACCTTGACTATCTGTTGGTTTTTGAAAATGATGGATTCTAGAAGTGTTGTAAAAGCAGCAACTTGGATAGCAATCCGACTACTGGAGTACATAAAAAACGCAAAGAAAAGGACAGAGAAAGGCAGTTGAGATCTAAAACTGATGACGAAGCTTCTCCTAAGCCAGTCGCCGGTTCACCGGTACTCAGTGAGGCGCTTTCACAGCCCCTGATGCCTGCTACCTTCAAGTCGCAGGCCTCTACCGACACCCATGTGGAGTCCGGCATGCTGCAAGATACTCAAGGTATTGGACCCGACAGATGTATCTCCCTCGGATGGGTCCGGAGACACTGAGCAGGCACCGGCTTCTGAGGGTGTATTCAGACCTCAACATTTATATATCAAATCGAAGACAGCTGCAAAACAAAAGACAAAGGCAACTTCTAAAACTACAAAAAAAGACGCATGAGCCACGTGCACAGGCCTCTATGCCTAAACAGATGATCAAAATGGCTGAAGACCTTATTACCTTGATCAGGGGTACCCATCCCCCTCCACATGAGGCCTAGGCAAGACACTGATTATGAATATTCAGATCAGGTTTCTATTTCTTCTGATTCCTCTTCTGATCAGGAATTATCTATACCTCCCTATGAGGATTCTGATGCTGAGAAGTCTATTCCATCTGCATCTCCTCCAGAGGATTATTCATTTGGAGAAACCTTGCATACTTTGAGGGAGCATTTTCACTGGGAAAGTCAAGACTTCTCAGAATCAAAAAAGAGGCTCAGGGATTTCCTTCTCCCTCAGCACAAGCCTTTAGCCATTCCCCCTGTTTTAGACATTGTGGATGATGTGTTTTCGGAGTCGAGCTTGACCCCTGACTTCTTTCCTTCGGCTCCCAGTAAGCCTGACCGATATTACAGGGTCCCTGACTCACATACATTTTTATTTAGAAACCCTGCTGCTGATCCTGAAACTATTTCACAGGCTCCAAAGGGAGTTAAGGCCTCAACAGCAAAAAATCCTACCCCCTCTGACAGAGATTCAAGGGCTCTAGACAGATGGGGAAAAAAGGTTTATACATCTGCAACCTTGGCAGTCAGGGCCTTAAACTGTCAATTTCATATGCTTAAGTACCAACAACATGTTATGGGATTGCTGAAACAGAAAATAATGTTGATTTCAGAATGTGCAGAAAATGAAGAATTGCAGGAATTATTGCATACAACTGAACAAGTTGGAAAACATACTTTGCAACGTGGTTTTGATTCCTTAGAGGCCTCCTGCAGGGCCGCAGTTACTGGATCTGTGATTAGGAGGCATGCTTGGTTAAAGGAACAAAATTTGCCCGATCATGTTAAAGCTAAATTGCTAGATGCACCTTTACAGCATGATTCTCTGTTTGGTATTAAGGCAGAAGAGGTTTTAAAGAAAATGGAAGACTAAGCTAAGTCTATGCAAACTGTTAAAGGCTTCTTACAAGTGCAGCCACCAGGATTCAGTAGACACTGGAATACAAAAAATTGGTCCTTTCCTGTGTCAGACAGAGCTCAAAGGGGCAAATCCAGACGCCCAAAGGGTTCCAGATACCACAAGATTCATACAGGTCAAAGCAATGGGGTGCATCTACCTCCAAATCAGGGGAAGATAAAGTGCAAACCTACAGAAAACAGTCCCAATGACTTCCCTCTGCCTACACCAAGCACTTATTATTTGACAGCACCCTTAGGGGGAAAATTAGCACTTTTTGCTCAAAATTGGCAGTTAATAACCCAGGACAAGTGGGTACTAAACATAGTATCACAGGGATACAGATTCCATTTCCACACTGTGCCAATGGCAAACGGTTGGCCAGATCTGCCCAAAAATCAATGGGCAGAGGCACAGAAATAGGTTACGTCCCTCATGGATATGGGAGCCATTCAACCAGTACCAGAACAGGAAAAAGGACAAGGTTTTTACTCTATAGACTGTTCTTGGTACCCAGAAAGGACAAGGCCTGGCGGCCAATACTGGATTTATCAATTTTGAACACATACCTGGACATTCCAAAATTCAAAATGCTGACTTTGCAGCAGCTTCTGCCCATGCTGGGCAAGAATGCTTGGCTGGTGACATTAGACCTAAAAGAGGCATACCTGCATGTCCCAATAAGACAGTCGTGCAGAGGATACCGCGGATTCAAGGCTGGCTTAATGCATTACCAATTTTCTGCACTGCCCTTTGGCTTATCTACTGCGCCCAGGGTCTTTACAAAAGTGCCTGGCACCAGTAATTGCATTTTGCAGACAAAGAAGTATACAAATATATCCTTACTTGGAAGACTGTCTCATTCAAGCAGAGAACAAGGACACTCTTCTTGGACACCTGGCGTTTGTGAAAAGGCTTCTAACATGCCTAGGGTACACAATAAACAAAAAGAAATCACAACTGGTACACTCTCAAAAGATAACATTCCTGGGTGCAAGCTTGAATACAACTGCCCAGATGGCTTACCTTACGCCAGTCAAACAAAGGCAACTGATTACTTACTTCAAACTGATGGCAACAAAAACCCAGTCTTCTGCAAGACAAATTCTGCAGGCTCTACGCTTAATGGCATCCTGCATCCTACTAATTCCATATGCAAGACTGCATATGAGGAAACTTCATTGGTACCTAAAAAGTTTTTGGAGTCACCATTCACACAGTCTGGAAACAATGAATCTGAAGTAGGAACTTCATTTGTCAGCAACCTTTGGGATACGGATCCGATCTCGGATCCGAGCCGGCAACTTCTATCATAGCATAGATCCGAGCTCCTAGCTCCTCCCCTTACCCATAATCCCCTGCCTACCCTAACTGACCTCAGATCTAGTATGCCGCTCTTCAAGCAACAGCTAGATTCCAAAGCTCTTGGCGTTTTTGTGAGGAAAAAAGTTTTTCTTTCTTCTTTCTGAGTGAGTGATCATGTGTGCATGGTAGGTTTACCCTTAACACTAATCCTGTTATTATTTTAGCTTTTCAGCTTAAATTTAATTTAAGATGTTTTTCCCTCCCCCGCTGGTCGTAGCGTGTGTGTGTGACTTGAGTGTTAGGGGCCTAGTGAGTGTGCTTTACTGTAGCAATGTCAGAAGCCCCTAAAGCCATTTTTTCGAAATGCACCGAGTGTGGTCACAAGCTTTCACTGGCTGATGGCCACACTCGGTGCGTTAGATGCCTTCGGGTTGAACACCTCTCTTCGGGTTGCACAGTTTGCGCGGCGTTCAACCCCAGGGCACTCAAGGATCGAAGGTCGAAGCTAGTTCTGGCGGGCCTTTTACCCCCAGACTCTGCTTCGGCCTCCGGTACTTCGGTGCCTGCTACCCCCCCCGGTAGCGGTCACTTCTGCCTCCCTTCCTCCGACCGGGACTCAACCTCCCGCTTCGGCTCCGGAGGATAGGGAGTCCAGGAAAGAGAAGCGGCGGGAGAAGCACCTTAAGCGACAGGCTGATGACTCCTCATCGGCCCCGCCCGCCAAGAGGACTTCTCCCCGTCCAAGTCTTCTCAATCTCCTCCTCCTTGGATCCGATCCCCTTGTCGGGACCCGAGGAGGAGGTGATCCGGTCCCCGTCGAGGTCATCGAGGCGACACTCCAGGTCTGCCTCGGTGGCCTCTTCGAGGTCTACTTTTAGCATGTCTGATGCGGACATGGACCGGATGATGAGATTCATCCAGGCCCAGATGCAGATGGGAGTGCTCTTGCCTCCCCCCCCCCCCCTCCGGGGGGGAGCTCGACCCCTTTTTTCGCTCCTATAGCTCCTTCTCTGACCCGCATTCTGGGTTCGGAGCGCTCGGAGCCGAGCCACGTTGGATCCGGGGGTAGGTCGGAGCCGACAGTGCTGGGCACGTCGGCTCCGACTCCCTCGAGTTTGTCGGATCCGACCTCTCTGAGCCGTGGGCCGAGCTTTGGATCCGAGGGATTCGGTGTGCTTTCGGCTCCATCCCGGTCGGAGCACACTGGTCCTTCAGATTCGACGTTCTCGGCGCCGGGTCGATCCACGCTTCAGATCCGAGTGGGAGTCTGATCTCGGATCCGTCAAGAGAGCGGCTCTCCCTCTGCTTTCGCTGCGGCGGAGAGGGCACTGTCGAGTGCTTCCAGGCCTCCGGTCCTGGCTTCGGCTCCCTCCCGCACTCATCTGGTCCTGGCTCCCCTCATCCGGCCCTCAGGGCAGCCTGCCTCAGCGCCTCTAGGAGTTCCAGTGGAACAGGATACAGCCCGTGAGGACTCCTCAGACAGCCCCCCCCCCCCCCCGAGGAGATTCCTCACAAGGCAAAGTGCAAAAGGAGGCACATTGACTCCCCTGAGAGTCTCACTGAAGATACAGACTTGGATGAAGGGGGTAGACTCCCCTAGATCTCCCCCCGAGGATGTCTCCTTTGGAGTCATCATGGAAATGCTCAAAATCAGGGGTGGGTGGTCTGCCCCAAGGCTTTCTCTGATGAGTCCGTATTTCTTGAGGCTTTTGAGGCAGGACCATCTACCTCTTGGGTGTCCCCTCCACCCGACCCCCTGGTGGATCTCATATCCTCTAGGGCTTGGAAGGAACCGGACACCGTAGAGCCGATCCCCAAGCGTCCCCTGCAGAGAGATCACACTGGAGCAGCGGTCCCCCTGTGGATGCCATGTTGGTGGCTGCAGCCACCAAGAAAGAGTTGGCTCAGGAGAGCCCCACGGTTCATCCTCCGAGCAAGGAGTCTCGTGCGATGGACCGTCTTAGGAAGCGGGCCTTCAGTTCAGCGACCTTCTCTATGAGGGCCTTGAACTACATGGCACACGTTATTCGGATGCAGTGGGATCTAATTAAGGAATACGCTGCTTCCCCCCCAGGGTCCATGTCGGAGGGAGACAAGGATCTGTACTCCTCCCGAATGGCCACCCTCCGCTCTATCTCTAACACCTCTATGTGGCTGTTCTCATGCTACGGAGGGAGCCGCTAGAGCAGGCGGAGTCGGGCTTGTCATGAGGAGACAGGCCTGGCTCCGTCACTGTGACTTCTCGGAACCCTTTAAGGCGTCATTCGCGAATGCCCCTTTTGATGGTTCTGCACTGTTCGGCAAAACCGTTCGCGACACTCTTGTCCAGAGCGAGAAAGACGGGAAGACCTTGTCTGCCGTCGGAGTCTGCTTCTCTGCGCCCCAAAGGTCCTTTTCAAAGAACCAAAAGGGTCAGAAGAAGATGTGGTTCCGAAAATCGCATCAATCCCAGTCTGCTCAGGACAACCAGTCCTCTCATGGCAGAGGAGGACAGGGAGGACGCCGCCCCAGAGGCAGAGGGGGTCCCAGAGAACCGTTCTCTGAGAGGCCCACGCAGAACCCCTGAGGGGTTACCCGACTGCTCCACTCTGGAGGCAGTCGGGGGGCGTTTTTCGAGGCACCTAGCAAAATGGGAGTCCATAACGGATCGCTGGGTGCTTCATATTATATCCAGAGGTTACCAAATTCCCTTCATAGTAAACCCCAGAATCAGTAGCCTTCCTGACGTTCCACCCAGTCAGAGGGAGGCGGCTGCTGCAGGAATTCAGCAGCTTCTGCAAAAAAGAGCCATCCAGCCCGTCCCCCCAGATCAAGTCAGATTAGGGTTTTACTCCAGGTTCTTTCTGGTGCCAAAAAAGACGGGGGACTTGAGGTCCATCCTCGACCTCTCTCTCCTAAACCTGGCGGTACCCAAAGAAAAGTTCCGAATGGTCACGTTGCAATCTGTCCTCCCCTTATTGCGGGAGGACGACTGGATGTGCTCCATAGACCTCAAGGATGCGTACTATCACATTCTAGTGGACAGGCATTCCAGGAGGTTTCTCCGCTTCCGGCTGGGAGCCAGTCACTTTCAATTCAGGGTACTCCCCTTCGGTCTCACCTCAGCCCCCAGGGTGATCAACAAGGTCCTAGCGATAGTAGCGGCCCACCTGAGACTCCAGGGAATTCAGGTCTTTCCATACCTGGACGACTGGCTCCTTACGGCCCCAACAAGGCATCTACTTTGTTCATGCAGGGATTATTTCCTCAGTCTGGCTCCACTGTTAGGATTAACCATCAACATGACCAAATCCTCTCTCATCCCTACACAGGTGTTGGATTTTATAGGGGCGAGACTGGATTCCAGGCAGATGCTTGCGTTCTTGACTCCAGATCGGCTTCGGAACCTGATGTTGCACGTGCGGGCCATCCTTCAACTGCAAACTCCTTCGGCGGAATTGATCCTGAGGGCCCTAGGATCTATGGCAGCTGCAATCCCTCTGCTGCCATTGGCCCGGTTGAACATGAGGGTTCTGCAGTGGACCCTCCAGGTACAATGGTCCCTGTCTCACCCCATTTCCTTAAGCAAGGTTTGCAGAAGATCGCTCCTGTGGTGGCTCCAATCACCCAATCTCCACACGGGACGCCCCTTCTCACTACCTCCGCCAGTCACACAGTGACCACGGACACTTCTCGCCTGGGGTGGGGCGGGGGGGCATTTTTCAGGCAGGACAGTCCAAGGCACGTGAAACGACGTAGAGACCTCTTTGCATATCAACATCCTAGAGATGAGGGCGGTGCTTTTGATGTTGCAGGCACTACACAACTCTCTTCCGGTAGGGACGATTGCAGTACAGACAGACAACATGTCGGTCGTCTGGTACATCAACAAACGGGGGAACCAGGTCTTACCCCCTTTGCCGCGAGGCCATGAGAGTGTGGGAATGGGCGATTTCCACCAACCGCTTTCTCATAGCAACGCACATTCCGGGACGGTCCAACATTCTAGCGGACAGGCTCAGTCGTACTATCCTGACTCCTTACGAATGGTCTCTCAACCATCGAGTTGCAGAGCAAGTATTTGCCCGATGGGGGCAACCTTGTTGCGATCTTTTTGCCTCTCCTTCAAACACCAAATGCAACGATTACTTAGCTCTGATCCCCCCTCCGGGGGAGTCCCCGAGAGACTCTCTAGTTCATGCTTGGCCTCCCGGTCTGCTTTATGCTTACCCTCCTCTTCCCCTGATGTTGAAAATTATTACAGAAAGCCAGGGGAGCAAGATGATCCTCATTGGCCCATTCTGGCCTCGTCAGACGTGGTTCCCTTACCTATGGTCTCACCTAGTGTATCCACCATGGATTCTGGATCCCATTCTGGATCTCATTTCTCACCCTCTCAATCTTCCGACTCCGAACCTGGTCAACCTCAAGCTGACGGCTTGGTTGCTCCAGTTCCACTCCTCATAAGGACTCCCGGGATCTCATCACCTGTCAAAGCCATTCTTGTAGCAGCTCACAAGCCTTCCACCAGGAAGGTTTATCGAAGTAAGTGGAAACGCTTCACCATTTGGGCAGAACACCGTCGTTTAGACCCTTTTACAGCCCCGATAGCGTCGGTTCTAGATTTTCTAACCTCTCTCTTTCACCAGGGGGCTAGTTCTTCCACAGTCAAGGTACAACTGGCAGCAATCTCATACTATCACGTGGGGCAAGAGTCTGGCCCTCATCACTTCCAAGCTGTTTAAGACCTTCCTCAAGGGTACCTTCCTCCTTAGGCCTCCAGTCAAAGAGGTGGTACCTCCATGGAATTTATCCTTAGTCTTGCAGGCCTTGACTGGTCCCCCATTCGAACCAGCGGCCACGGTTGATCTCAAATTTCTCTCTTGGAAGACAGCCTTTTTGGTGGCCATAACGTTAGCCAAAAGAGTGTCGGAATTGCAAGCTCTTTGTGTCAAACCACCATATCTGGTCTTTCACCCGGATAGGGTTTACCTCAGGATCAATCCGTCCTTTCTACCTAAGGTATCTTCAGAAGCGAACATCAATCAATCAATCTTCCAGTGTTTTTCCCCAACTTTCATAACAAAGGAGAGTACAAGCTACATTCCTTAGACGTACACAGACAACTACGTTTTTATATCCATAGTACGGCTGATCATAGGCAATCCTATAAGTTGTTTATCTCCTTTGCCAAAAGTAATTTCGGAAAGTCAGTTTCTAAAGTTTCTCTCTCTCGATGGATCTCGAGTTGCATTCTTTTAGCATATCAGAGCTCGGGAAGGTCTGCACCTCAAGGAGTCCATGCTCATTCTACTAGGGCCGTTGCCACATCTGCGGCCTTTCAAGCTAGGGTTCCACTGGATGACATTTGTTCCGCAGCCACTTGGGCTTCATCTCACACCTTTATCAGCCACTATAAAATAGATGTCTCCCGAAGTAGGGAGTCCTTTGGCTCTGCGGTGCTCCGGAATATCCTTCCATGAAGGCCACCCAAGATTTAGGTAGCTGGGGACTCTGTCCCAAAGGTTGCTGACAAATGAAGTTCCTACTTCAGATTAAGAAGTTATGAACTCACCATAACGTTCCATCTGAGTAGGTATCTTCATTTGTCTGCAACCATCCCCCCCTCCTTCCCCCTGACCAAAATGATTGTTCTTGTGTTATTAGCATATGTTCCCATTGGGACACTTATCTGCTGTGCTATGGGGCAAACTTGATCTGAGGTCAGTTAGGGTAGGCAGGGGATTATGGGTAAGGGGAGGAGCTAGGAGCTCGGATCTGTGCTATGATAGAAGTTGCCGGCTCGGATCCGTATCCCAAAGGTTGCAGACAAATGAAGATACCTACTCAGATGGAACGTTATGGTGAGTACATAACTTCTTATTCCTCTCATTCCCTGCCTGCAACAGGAGTTTCTATGGTGGGCAAAGGCCTGTCACCAAAACATGGGACGGCCCTTCACTCTACCTCCCTGCCAGCCAAACCTTAACAACAGATGCATCAGATTATGCCTGGGGGGCCCACATGGCAGGAAGATGCATTCAGGGCATATGGGCACCAAAACAAATGCATCTACATATCAACCAGAAAGAGATGCTAGCTGTTCAAAATGCCCTAACAGCCTTCAGGGACTTACTTCATCCAGGACAACTACTGATAAAGACGGACAGTGCCACAGTTATGTGGTATATAAACAAGCAAGGGGGCACACACTCATACCCCCTTTGCAGATTAGCCATGGCACTGTGGGACACAGCTTTGACCTACCAAATACATCTTCAAGCTCAATTCCTGCCAGGAAAACAAAACACTCTGGCAGACGATTTAAGCAGAAACCTTATGGACCCTCACAAGTGGAAACTAAATCCACAAGTCTTCAGCATGATAACAGAGAAATGGGGGATCCCAGACATAGATCTATTTGCATCTCCTCAAAGTTATCAATTGAAAAGATTCTGCACAAGGATTTATCACAGATAAGCATGGAAAGTGGACGCCCTATCCTTCAGCTGGAAAAACCTATCAGTTTACGCCTTTCCTCCTCTGCCTCTTCTGCCCAAGGTCCTCCTAAAAGTCAGACATGAGAAGCCAAAGATATTAATTGCCCCGGACTGGTCCCACCAGTACTGGTACCCAATCCTAAGGAACTTGTCTCAATACCCAGCATGGACCTTGCCTCAAAGACCACAACTACTGTCCCAGCAAAACAATCACTTCCTGCACAATCAACTACAGACTCTAAACCTGGCAGCATGGCTAATCATGTAGTCATACAAACAACACCTCTCAGTAAAGCTGTGATAGATGTCATTTTGGAAGCCAGAAGGCCTAGTACTAGAAAATCTTATGCTGACAAGTGGAAGCGATTTTGTGACTGGAATCAAGCACAAGGAACTGATACAGCAGAACCAAATATTCCTCCGATATTACAATACTTAACTGAGATACTTGACAAAGGCCTATCTTTCTCATCAATCAAAATCCATGCCTCTGCCATTTCAGCTCATTACAACACAGCCACCAATCTTTTCTCATACTTTACTAAAGCAGTATCTTAGAGGAGCCAAAAATGTAAGGCCCCCTAGAAGATCACCATTGCCTGCATGGGCCCTCAATTATGTGTTGGAAAACCTCACCCTGCCTCCATTTGAACCAGCTGCTACCGCTGATATAAAGTTCTTATCGTGGAAGACAGCTCTGCGACTAGCAATTACTTCAGCAAGAAGAGTTTCAGAGCTACAGGCCCTCATGGCTGTAGAGCCTTTTGTCATATTTTACCCTGACAGGGTGTCTCTGAAGACAAATCCTACTTTTATGCCTAAGGTGGTTTCCAGTGTAGCTCTTAACCAAACAATTCATCTGCCAACTTTTTATCCAAATCCGCAGAACAAAGAGGAGAGAATTCTGTATTCCTTGGATGTACACAGACAGCTAAGATTCTACTTGAGCAGGACAAAAGCTCTAAGAAAAACTGAGCAATTACTGTGTCATATGCTGCAGGATCAGAAGGAAAGGCTATTTCAAAGCAGACAATTTCAAAGTGGATAGGCCACTGCATCTGTTTCTGCTACTTACACCATGGTAAACCTGTGCTCAAGGGCATTAGGTCTCATTCCACCTAAGCTGCAACTACTTCAGCAGCCTTTCTCAGAGGAGTACCAACCAAAGACATTCTAGAGGCTGCTACTTGGAGTTCTGTTCACACCTTTACAAAGCATTACCATTTGCCTCTGTACTCTAAGTCCAGGGCAGGCTTTGCCACTGCAGTGCTGCAGGGCCTTATAGCCGCACCTAATGCTGTTTAGCTCCAGCCTCCCAACCATAGCTTTGGGATTCTACCCAAATGTAATGACTGCAACAGTGAAACACGAAGAACATAGTACAGTTGTGTACACTTACCATAAATGTCGATGTTTGAGTGTATTCACTGTTGCAGTCCAGGTTACCCTCCCGCCACCCCCCTGTCATTCTAAAGTTTATCTTTCCTTCGCTATCTTCTACAACCTATGTGGTGTATTTGCTTGTAGATGAAGGTAAAGTTTATATTGATGCATGTATTTTTATATGATATATATATATATATATATATATATATATATATATATATATATATATATATATATATAGAGCTACCTTTTGGGGGGGCACCTGACATCGGGGGCAAGAAAAACTAAAGAAAATGGCGTCGGCTGCATGTTTTATACCCCTGACGACCTGACATCATGGAAGAGAAGGCAGCAACCGACGCAGGACCCAAGACTTTGGAATTCAAGCCGACTGAGGGCAACCTGCCAGCAGATTACCCAAATGTAATGACTGCAACAGTGAATACACTTGAACATCTACATTTATGGTAAGTGTACACAACTGTACTTTTCAGCATGTGGTTTGGGGCTGTCATTTGGACATCCATTCATAATTTCACTAAATAATGCAGACTAGTTGCCCAGTGTAGGAGCAGGGCAGGTTTGTCTATTGCAGTCTTGCACGGCATGTTCAGTCAAGGTTGTACTGCTTGGTAGTATGTTACTCCTCTTGCAATTACTGTAAAACGGTGATCCATAAAGATTAATGCATTTTCACTAGCACCAGAAAAAGCTTACTTGGAAGCACAGTACATCTTCATGCCTGCAATCACCTATTTGCAATAAAATTAAATGTTTTAAATCCATGCAAAGCTAAAATACATTTTGAAGTTCTTGCAGTATGCAGAAATCCAGAGTGTGCATCCAAATTATTTTTTGGCAGGGACTTTCATTGCATATTAATGATACTTTTTTGAGGGGCTTAATGAAACTAGCATTTCTGTGAATGATGAGCCCTAACGTTGTTTTGTTCCTCATGTTTACTTTTATTTAGAAACAGGCATGTGCATGTAAATGGGGAAAGTATTATTTAGAAACAGGCGTGTGCATGTAAAGGGGGAAAGTATTAATTGGAAAACCAACTGTAAATCAGTTTCTCTTAAAACTTAATTGCTTAAAATTTTTTATCAATTCACTTAACAATTGTATTCCTGAATGATATCTGTCCGACTGGGCATGATATTTGTTACTGATTTAGTGACATTTCATGAACTACAGGAATTTTAAAACTTATTATCAATGCTTGGATTAAAAATGTTTCACTTTATTACAAGTAGGTGATTACAAGCATGAAGATGTTTTGTGATTAGAGATTTTTTTTTATTTTTTTTCTAGGGAAAAAACATTAAATATGATCTTTGAGATGAACGTAATACAGGCGGTCCGCCACACTTTGTAATAGTAGATGTTCATGTCAAAGGTCATTGCTGTAGAAGGGCCATTACTGTCCCCTTTGTACTGTGTATGTTTATGCCTGCTAAAATTGGGGTGTTTGCCCCCCCCCAAACAATGGATCCATTTCTTCTCCATCATTAGTGCAAGAGTTAGCTGTTTGCCTTAATTTAGGCAGCCTTTACAAGGTTTTTGCTTGTACCTTGTCCCGATGCACACACTTTTCATAGAGGTGGGAGGAGAGATTGGGTAAAAGGCTTACCACAGAGGCCATTTCACTTCCATAAGGGATGTTTCCTCCTTGGGAAGCACAAGTGGTGGTTTCCCCAGTCCCAGCCAGGGATATTGCACTGACTGTTGCACCGACTGTGCACAGCAGTCGCCATCCTCCTAGGAAAAGCTAATGAGCCACACATCTTCACTTCTCTCCCTCCCTGCCTGGCTCCTTTCATGTCATTGCTGCTAACTGAACCCAGGTTACTTGGGTCATAGTAAGGGCTCCATTCTTCTGCCCCCCCCCCCCCCCCAATAGCCAAGCCCTCCTGCTACTCATTGTGATTCTGGATAATTTTAGATTGTGTTGGTAACAAACCTGGAAACAGTCTAATCATCAGTCAGTGCCAGCAGCAGTTAATGGTCCATGTTAGTTTGTTTTGTACAGCCAGGCTTACTGGTTGTGGCCATTGTGTGAGAGGTAAAGTAGCTCCCATAGGTATATGACTGCTTTAAAGATTAAGAAAAGGTGGATTAATATGGCTTTGTACTGTTGCTTTAATGTTTTCTGCAGTGATCCTTGTATTCAAGCATTTGTGGTAGTCATGAGTATCGTCGCACAGCTGTACATTATGCACTTGCAGTGAGTAGCACTCCATTTTCCAGGATGGTTTTTGCAGAAAATGTGGTCATTCCAACTTTCATCCATCTCAGTTGGTCTTGCTGTCACTTTCAGGTGTTGGACTGCTGTAGACTCCTTAGAGGCTCTTGTGATGCTGGGCCTAGCTGCTGAAGATTATTTAGAGTTTTGCATGAGTGATGGAGTAAGAGAGAGCTGAGGGCTATGTGGAGGAGTTAAACCAGATATTGTTGGGAGTAACATTACGAATACTAGGAAATGTAAGGCTGGTAATGAATTAGGCACTGTTCTGTGTTTTTGTACCTCCTTTAGAAGCCAGTGTCACTGTGTGGGTAGACTGACTCTTGTTATAGCGAGTGCAGCACAAGTTTTATTTCTTGCAGGCCTGTGTACATACCACTGAGTAGCAGTAATGGCAAGTTGAAACAAACTGGAGCTGCAAGGGCTATAGTGCAATGAAAACCATGTCAAAAAGTAGGCTACTGGCAAATATTTTTTTTTTTTAGCAAAGTGCCAAAAAATGCAGTGTTCAGCACATTTTGTCTAACTGCATGCAGTAATCACATGAACGTAACGAGTCTTCCTTGGTGTAAAATATGCAGCCTAGAGCATTGAGCTGAAATTCTCATGTAGCCTAAAGGTCTTTAAATCTGGAACTTTGTTTTATAAACATTGCAGCTTTTAACTTTAATTCAGGAGTATTTATATGCTCCACTGTTCTCTAACAGAGTACGTCTGATGGCATTTAGTACTGCAGAACATATCTGAAGTACAGATGATACTCAAGTCTGTAATTATATTCCCTAGGAACCTCTGAACAGTGAAGATGATGTCAGTGATGAAGATGGGCAAGAGCTGTTTGACACGGAGAATGTTGTTGTATGTCAGTATGATAAGGCAAGTTAATATTTATTCTTACATTATTTTTGCAGTGGCTGTAAATGATTATTTGTAACTGATGTTCCTTTATCTGATAAAACGGTATTTGTAATGGAGTCCTTCTGATACAATCGTTAAGGCTGCCTTCCCTTCTTTTTATGGGTTCATAGCAAGTACTAGGCTAGCTGCTCCTACAGGCCATTTTAATCCTAGCAGATATCCCTTTGTGCTCGAATCAACATATCCCATTTGGTTAGAGTTGGGCCTTACACATCCCATGGTCTCTAATTATATATTGTCCATAATAAGAACAACCGGGATCAAACCATAGGTAATTTGAGAGGACCCATGTATGGGATAAAGCATTTAAGAGCTGCCTCTATCCATTAGAACATGGGGCAGTCCTTGGGTAAATTTTCTGTTTCCAAAAATAGATCCAAGTTGCACTTGAATATGGACGGGGATCAACTTTGTATTATGTGGATGGGGAGTCTTCTATTCCAGAGCAATGGTATCCTCTGAGATATAGCTGTCTTCCCCAAACCTATAAAGTATAGAGACAGGGCTTTGAGTCTGTCCATGTAGGACATGTTGTTTAGGTCTTGTATCCTTTTAGTAAGATATTTCTGTGGGCTTTCCAGTTGCATGTGTCTGGACAGATGCATACCAAAAGGGCATTATATTCGGTGATTGGCCTTCTGAAGACTGAGCCAAGAGGGACAATGACACCCCTAGATCTAGACACAATTCCTTTATAAGCTGTACAGCAGAGGAGGACTTTCTTACAACAATGGACACATGTTGGTCAAAAGTTAGGTCACTGTCCACATAAGTTCCCAAATCCCTAACTGGGTCAACTTTTAGGGGGGGTGTATTATGGTAGTTCCCTAGGGTAGATGACTTCCCAAAGGATACAGTAATGCATTTTTTTGGCATTGTGTTGCAGTCCATGATTTTAGCACCATTTATTTATTTGGAACAAACCTGTCTGCAGAATGGCCAAGTCATTTGAGACTTGACTGGTTGTAGCTTGCAGCTTAGTCAGAGACCTTTGATATTGGCTTTTACTTCAGAAAAGTAGATGCCAAACAGGAGAGGTCTTGGCACAGAACCCTGTGGGACTCAACTGGCGATGGGTCTCATTGTGGAGGTAATTTGCCTATTGATTTTCCTGCTGTGAGCCAGTTGGCAGTCCAGCAAGTGAGAGAGGTCGATGTCCAGTTTGTTTAGCTTTTCTACTGTGCTTGGGTGGGGGGTTGTGAAAAGCTTTGACCAGGTCAAGGTATGCAATGTGTACTGTTTTGCCTTCATCCCTTGCTTTGTTGACCTTTTATTTAAAAAAAAAAAAAAAAACCCTGGTAGAGTAAGCATAACCTGCCGTTGATGGATCTAAACCGAGACTGGTTCAGAGTTTGGAAGATGTTCGTGTTTCACTGTTGCAGTAATCACCTGTGGGTTATCCTTGCTGTGGTAGCCCTCGGCCGGCCAGAATACCTGAGTCAATGTTTTATTGCGCTGGCTGCAGTCGCCTGTAATCTGATGTCAGGAATCAGTGCTATAAAGCAAGGCAGCCGACGTCATTACGCAAGTCTTTCTTGCTGTGGAGCCCGTAGCAGAAGCAGTTCGAACGAGTGCCAGATGGTCATTACCCGAAGTTGAATTTCTGCTAAAAACGTCTAAAGCTAAGTATCCCGTTGGGTATCCTTTTTTCTTGCACTAACCAATGTCCGAAAAAGTTAACAATTGTCTCGCCTGTGGAAAGCAGATCCCACACCAAGACTTCCATTCTTACTGTGTCACTTGTTTAGGTCCAGACCACGACTTCACCCGTTGCCGGTTCTGTGCCCTCTTTAATGCGAGATCCATTTGCCATAGAGTTCTTTTTGTAGGCAGTTATTTTCGTGTTCCTTATTTGCATTCCAATATGGCGTCCGTTAGGCAACAATCTGTAAAATGTAGAGCTAAAGATAGACCACACAAGGCTAAGACTTCCGACGACGCTACCGCTAAGCAGGTTGTCAGTTCCCCAGAATTCAGTGAGGTGCTTTCGCAGCCCCTGATGCCCGATTCGATATCTATGCACGCCTCTACCGAGACCCTTTCGGAGTCTGGTATGCCACAGAAATCTTCTTAGTCTTCTGAGCCGGCTGTCTCTGCCTCAGTTGGGTCGGGAGCCACGATGCAGGTACCGGCTTCCGAGGTGGCCTTTCGCACTACCGAATCTAGACAAAAAAATGACATTCTCTCATACGACTACCGCTTTTCTCAGACTGACGGATTCTGTCAGGCTTAGAAGCCTAGGAAATCTGCTTTTAGCCGCCATCTTGCTATTGCTCCACCACCCCAAGCACAAATGCTGAAAATGGCGGAAGATCTCATCTTCCTTATCCGGGGTAGTCAAGCCTCAACTTCTATAAGGAAACGGCACCCTTCTCCAGAAATTGACAGAACAGGATTCTGAGGAATCTGACTATTCAGTTTTTGAAGAGTAACAGCATCCCCTTTTGAGGTGTCAGATGCAGAGGAATACATTCCTTCTGCCTCCCCTCCAGAGGACTTTTTCTTTGCGGAAACCGTTCACTCCCTCAGGGAACAGTTCCAGTGGGAATCTCAGGACTTCCCACAGTCAAGAAAAGACTTGGAGAGTTTCTGGACCAGCCCCAGCACAGACACCTGGCCATCCCCCTTATTTTAGAAGTGGTGGATGATGTTTTCCATGAATCCAGCTTAGCCCCTGATGCACTCCCTCCTGCGTCTGCTCCCAGTAAACCTGACAGGTACTACAGAGTACCAGATTCTCGCAAATACCTGTACAGAAATCCTGCTGCAGACTCAGAGGTCATTACACAGGGACCTAAAGGAGCCAAGACTAGTTCTGCCAAGAATCCTCTCCCTTCTGACAGACTGCAAAGCACTGGACAGATTGGGTAAGAAAGTATACACCGTAAGAAAGTATACACCTCTGCAACCTTGGCTATCAGAGCACTAAGTTGTCAGTTTGATATGTTTAAAACACACTTTGGAACTATTAAAACAGAAGATTGCTACCTTTCCTGACTGTGCCAATTCAAGAGTTAGCAGATTTACTGCACTCTGCTTGTCAAGTGGCCAAACACTCATTACAATCTGGATATGACTCCCCAGAAAAGCCTCTAGCAGGGCAGTGACAGGATCTGTTTGGAGACGTGCATGGCCAAAGGAACAACCTCTCTGATCATGTCAAGTCTAAACTTATTGATGCACCCCTAGATAAGGAGTGCTTGTTTGGGGAAAAAGCAGAAGAGGTACTTAAAAAGATGGAAGACAATGCAAAATCTATGCAAACAGTAAGATTTCTTTCAGATTCAACCTCCCAGGTTAAGCAGAAACTTTCCCTCTTAAGCACTGGGCCTTCCCTGCACTTAACAGACAGGACCAAGGTAAGCCCCGCAGGGACAGACCATCCAGGCCCCTATCCTAGGGCCAGCAGAGAAGCAAACAATGGACCACTACGTCTCTAAGGCAGGGAGTTCTAAGCCAACCTTCTATGGCACACTCACAATGACTCCCCCTCCCCCTCTGCCCTCCCTTCAGAGGAGGTAGACTCTCCCTCTTCAAAGACAGTTGGCTTTCTGTAACAAAGGACCAATGAGTCTTTAAAGATAATTTTTCAGGGATACAAATTCTCTTTCAGCAAACTCCCAGTTCCAAGACGGTTCCCAGACTTGCCTCCAAATCATTGGGCAGAGGCATTGAAACAGGTCCAAACTCTCATATCCCAGAGGGTAGTAGAACCTGTTCCCTCAGACCAAACAGGCAAAGGCTTTTATTCCAGACTATTCCTTGTTCCCAGAAAAGAGGGCACTTGGCTCACCATCCTGGATTTATCCATTCTGAACACCTCCCTGGTGGTCCCTAGATTCAAAATGCTAACTTTGCAGCAGCTGCTGCCTATGCTAACAAAAAATGCCTGGCAAGTGACCCTAGACCTAAAAGATGCCTACCTCCACATCCCTATCAGGGATTCGTGCAGGAAATTCCTGCGCTTCAGAGCAGGCTCACAACACTTTCAGTTCTCTGCGCTGCCCTTTGGCTTATCTACTGCACCCAGAGTATACACCAAATGCTTGGCCCCAGCTATAGCATTCTGCAGACAGAGGAGTATACAGATTTACCCTTATCTGGATGACTGCCTCATTCGGGCAGAGTGCAAAGAAAAGCTGCTCCGGGACCTTCTCTTTGTCAAATCACTCCTAACTTCCCTAGAATTCACCATCAACGAGAAGAAATCAAAGCAAAACCCCACCAGGAAGATCATTTTCTTGGGAGCTGTGTTAGACACAGCATCCCAAATGGCTATCCTATTCCCAGAAAAACAGAAGTTCCTGCCTCTCTACTTTACCCAGCTGGCTTCCAGAAGTCACCTCACCGCGAGGAAGTCCCTGCAAGCCCTGGGATACATGGCATCTTGCATCTTTCTCATTCCTCTGGCCAGGATTCACATGAGAGAACTTCAGTGGTATCTAAAGCACCTTTGGTGCCAGCACTTTGTCCCTAAAGACCTCTCTTCTTCTGATCCCATGTATATGGGCTGAGTTTCTCTGGTGGACAGAGGCCTGTGCCAGGAACAAGGGTCTTCCCTTCATCCTCCATCCTACCGGCCAGACCATCACCACCGACGCCTCAGACATTGCTTGGAGCACTCACCTAGCAGGCAGGAGCACCCAAGGTCTTTGAGATGCCCAGCAACTTTACTTGCACATCAGTCAGAAAGAAATGATGCCAGTACAAAAGGCTCTGACATCTTTCAAACCCCATCTCAGGCCCCGGGTGGTGCTTATAAAAACAGACACCACAGTAATGTGGTACATCAACAAACAGGGGGGGGACCCAATCTTACCCCCTGTGCAGGTTAGCCATGAGCCTCTGGCTTATAGCCACCTCCATGGGTCTACACCTAATTGCCCAATACCTACTATTGGTCAACAGTACCCTGGCAGACCACCTAAGCAGAAACTTACTGGACTCCCATGAATGGCAGCTCCACAGGGAAATCTTTCCGCAAATCACTCAGGTGTGGGGGACTCCTGAAGCGGATCTCTTTGCCTCGCACCTCAACCACCAGCTGCAAAAGATGTTCTTCGTGTTTCACTGTTGCAGTCATTATATTTGGGTAATCTGCTGGCAGGTTGCCCTCAGTCGGCCTGATTAAACAAAGTCTTGGGTCCTGCGTCGGTTGCTGTCCCTTCTTCCATGACGTCAGGTCGTCAAGGGTACAAAACATGCAGCCAACGCCATTACATCAGTCTTTCTTGCCGCGCGGTGCCCGATGCAGAAGCAGTTCGCAAGTGCCGGTCGGCCGACTCCTGAAATTTTCGTTTTTGAATTTTCAGAACCGAAGTCTTCAACTAAAAAGCTAAGTACCCTATTGGGGAAACTTTTTCTTGCTCCTTACCGATGTCAGTAAAAGTTAATTGCATTACTTGTGGGAAGCAAACACCCCATAATGATTTTCATTTGTACTGTATTCCTTGCCTAGGCCCTGACCACAGTGTACCTTGCTGTCGGTTTTGTGCTAAATTTAATCAATAAACGTCTGTATATTTGCTTCTAAATATTTTGGTTCACGCTTTAGTTATCCAGAAATGTCTTCGGTTAGCAATCCGACTACCGGAATACTTAAAAAACGCAAAGAAAAAGACAGAGACAGGCCGTTGAGGTCCAAAACGGACGACGACTCTTCTCCTAAGCCAGTCGCCAATTCGCTGGTACTCAGTGAGGCGGTTTCGCAACCCCTGAAACCGGTTACTTCTGATTCGCAGGCCTCTACTGAGACCCATTTGGAGTCCAGTATGCCGCGAGATGCTTCAATTATGGAACCTGCGGATGTTCATCGTGTTTCACTGTTGCAGTCATTACTCTTGGGTTATCCTGCTGGCAGGCTACCCTCAGTCTGCCAGAATTCCCAAGTCTAGGTCTAGCTTCCGTTGCTGTCGCCCTTTCCCTGACGTCAGTGTGCCAGGGGTATAAAAGATGCAGCCAACGCCATTTTCTTCAGTCTTTCTTGCCGCACGGTGCCCGAAGCAAAAGCAGCTCGCAAGTGCCGGTCTGCCGACTCCTGAGATTTTCAAATCTGAATTTCAGAACCAAAGTCTTCATTAAAGCTAAGTACCCCGTTGGGGAAACTTTTTTCTTGCTCCAGACCGATGTCAGAAAAAGTTAACAATTGTATTTCTTGTGGGAAGCAAGTACCTCATAAGGATTTTCACTCTTACTGTATTCCTTGCCTAGGCCCTGATCACAACGTTGCTAGCTGTCGGTTTTGTGCTAGATTTAACCAACGTGCTATTAAGCGTCGGTTCGATTTTGCATTTCATTACTTTGGCCGAAAATTTAATTATATAATGCCATCGGAACAGCCGACGACCGGAGTTTACAAAAAACGCAAGGACAAGGAAAAAGGCATCCGAGGTCCAAAACCGACGACGAGGCCTCTACTAGGCCAGTCGCCGGTTCTCAGTGAGGCGCTTTCGCAGCCCCTGGCGTCCGCTACCTCAGAGCCACAAGCCGCTTCCGACTCCCACGTGGAGCCGACTGGCCCTCTGGATACTCAAGGTATTGGACACTCGGAAATCATTCCCTCAGATGGGTCCGGAGCCGCTGAGCAGGCATCGGCTTCTGAGGGTGTCTTCAGACCTACACAACTATATATTAAGCCATCTTCAGCTTTAATGACAAAGACTAAAGCAGCTCTAAAGACAAAGAAACAAGTACAGCATTCTCCTACTCAGTCTACCATGCCTAAAAAACAGGTGCTCAAAATGGCCGAAGACCTAATTACTTTGATCAGGGGCTCCCATCCCCCACCTGATAAGAGCCCTAGGCAAGAGACAGAGTATTATTCTTCTGATCATGTTTCTATTTCCTCTGATTCCTCTTCTGAACAGGATTATTCCATGCTTCCCTATGAGGACTCTGATGCTGAAGAATCCATTCCTTCAGCCTCTCCTCCTGAGGATTATTCTTTTGGGGAATCCCTGCATAACATGAGGGAGCATTTCCACTGGGAGAGCCAAGATTATTCTGAATCTAAGAAAAGGCTCTGAGACTTTCTGCTACTTCCTCAGCACAGACCCCTTGCTATTCCACCTGTTTTAGACATTGTAGATGTTTTTTCAGAGTCCGGCCTGTCCCCTGACTCTTTATCCCCTGCACCTGCTAAGCCAGACAGATAGGGTTCCGGATTCTCATAAATTCCTATATAAAAACCCTGCTGCTGATCCAGAAACTATATCTCAGGGTCCCAAAGGGCTCTAGACAGATGGGGGAAAAAAGTATACACTTCTGCTACTTTGGCTGTAAGGGCTTTAAATTGTCAGCTGTTCATCGTGTTACACTGCTGCAGTCATTACACTTGGGTTATCCTGCCGTCAGGCGGTTCCCCAGTCGGCCTGAGTTCCAAAGTCTTGGTCCAGCGTCGGTTGCTGTCTCCTCCTCCCTGACGTCAGTGCGACAGGGGTATATAGGATGCAGCCAACGCCATTTTCTTCAGTCTTTCTTGCCGCGCGGTGCCCGAAGCAGAAGCAGTTCGCAAGTGCCGGTCGGCCAACTCCTGAGATTTTCGAAATCGAATTTCAGATCCAAAGTCTTCATTAAAGCTAAGTACCCCATTGGGGAAACTTTTTTCTTGCTCCAGACCGAAGTCAGTAAAAGTTAATAACTGTATTTCTCGTGGGAAGCAAATATCTCATAAGGATTTCCATTCTTATTGTATCCCATGCTTAGGCCCAGACCACGACGTCACTGGTTGTCAGTTTTGTGCTAGGTTTAACAAGCGCACTGTTAAACGTCGGTTTGATTTTGCCCGACATTATTTTGGTAGAAAATTCAATTATACCACGCCGTCGGAACTTCCAACGACCAGAATACATAAAAAGTGCAAAGACAAGGCTAGGCATCCGTGGCTCAAAACTGACAAAGCCTCTTCTAGGCCAGATGCCGGTTCTCCGGTTTTCAGCGAGGCGCCTTCGCAGCCCCTGACGACCGCTTCTGTAGAATCACAGGCCGCGTCTGACTCCCACGTAGAGATGGCTGGGCCTTCGGACGCACAAGTTATTCAGTCTACCGAAACTAACCCTTCAGAGGGATCCGGAGTAGCTGAGCTGCCCGCAGCTTCAGAGGGTGTTTTCAGACCTACTCAGTTAAGCATTAAACCCTCTGCTAAGTGTAAACCACCTTTAAAATCAAAGAAACAAATACAGCATTCTCCAGCACAGGCCTCCATGCCTAAGAAACAAATGCTTAAAATGGCTGAAGACCTAATCACTCTGATCAGGGGGTGCCATCCCCCTCCTGATAAAAGGCCTAGACAGGATGCAGACTATGACTCATCCGACCAGGTGTCCATCTCTTCAGATTCATCCTCAGACCTAGGATATTCTTTACCCCCTTATGAGGATTCTGATGCTGAGGAGTTAATTCCATCAGCCTCTCCGCCTGAGGACTACTCCTTTGGGGAAACCTTGCATACCATGAGGGAGCATTTCCATAGGTAAGGCCAGGATTACTCAGAATCCAAGAAAAGGCTCAGACTTCCTTTTATTACCTCAACACAGACCCCTTGCTATTCCGCCAGTGTTAGATATTGTGGATGATGTGTATACTGAATCCAGCTTAAATCCTGATTCCTTACCTCCAGCCCCAGTTAAACCTGACAGATTACAGAGTCCCTGACTCTCACAAATTTCTGTACAAAAGCCCTGTTGCTGACCCTGAAACTTTCTCGGGGACCCAAAGGGGTTAAGGCCTCATCAGCCAAGAATCCAGTTCCCTCTGACAGAGATTCCAGAGCATTAGACAGATGGGGAAAGAAAGTATATACGTCTGCAACTTTAGCAATGAGTGCCTTAAATTGTCAGTTTCACATGCTAAAATATCAGCAATTTTTACTGTCTCAGTTGAAACAAAAAATGCTTCCAGATTCAGATCCTCCTACTTTTAAAGAAATGCAGGATTTATTGCATGATGCTGAACAGGTGGGAAAACTTACTTTGCAATGTGGTTTTGACTCTTTAGAGGCCTCCTGTAGAGCAGCAGTTACACGCTCTGTCATTAGAAGACATGCATGGTTAAAAGAACATACGTTACCAGATCATGTTAAAGCAAAATTTTTGGATGCACCTTTGCAGTAGGATGTGTTATTTGGAGTTAAGGCAGAAGAAGTATTAAAGAAAATGGAGGATAAGGCAAAATCTATGCAAACGGTGAAGGATTTCTTACAGGTTCATCCTCCTAGATTTAGCAGAAATTGGCAAACTAAGAACTGGTCCTTTCCAGTTACAGACAGACCTCAAAGGGGCAGATACAGACGTCCAAGAGGTAGAGGTCAACCACAAGGTCCTTACAGGCCTCGGCAATGGACTGCATCAGGCCAGAAAGAAGGGGAAGACAGGCCCCCAACCGTATAAAAAGCAGCCCCAATGACTTCCCACTACAGCTGCCAAACAACTCTCTCTTGGCAGCCCCCTTGGGAAGAAAACTGGCACTTTTCTATCACAATTGGCATATGATCACCAAAGACAAATAGGTTCTCAGCATTGTATCTCAAGGTTACAGGTTCCACTTTCATACTTTGCCAAGGTTAAAAGGAATGCCAAATCTGCCACCAAATCAATGGGCAGAGGCTCAAAAACAAATTACAGCACTCATGGATATGAGAACTATTCAAAAGGTACCACCACAGGAGCAAGGACAAGGATTTTCCTCAAGACTCTTTCTGGTTCCCAGAAAGGACAAAACCTGGAGGCCCATTCTGGATCTTTCTTCTCTAAACACTTAACTGGATGTTCCGAAATTCAAAATGTTGACACTACAGCAGCTTCTTCCCATGCTGGGCAAGAAAGCTTGGCTCGTGACATTGGACCTCAAGGAGGCATACCTGCATGTCCCTATCAGACAAAACTGCAGAAGATACCTCAGATTCATAGCTGGTTCAATGAACTTATCAATTCTCTGCACTGCCCTTTGGCTTATCTACTGAGCCCAGGGTTTTCACAAAGTGCCTGGCACCAGTAATTGCATTTTGCAGACAGAAAGGAATTCAAATTTATCCGTACCTGGACGACTGCCTGATTCAAGCAGAGAGTAAGGACATTCTTCTAAAGCATCTGGCATTTGTAAAAAAAGTTAAGTTGCCTGGGGTACACAGTAAACGAAAAGAAATCAAAACTAGTGCCCTCACAACAGAAAATATTCCTGGGTGCCAGCTTGAACACAACGGCCCAGATGGCTTATCTCACGCCAGACAAGCAAGGACAACTGACTCAATACTTTCAATTGATGGCAACAAAGACCCAACTCCATGCAAGAAAAATTCTGCAGGCCTTGGGTTACATGGCATCTTGCATACTACTAATTCCATATGCCAGACTGCATATGAGGAAACTACAATGGTACCTAAAGAATGTATGGTCTCAACACTGTCAAAGTTTAGAAACAGTTATACCACTAATTCCTTGCCTTCAACAAGAGTTTCAGTGGTGGACTCAAGCTTGTCACCTCAGCAAGGGACAGCCTTTTACCCGACCCACAGCCAGGCAAACACTGACAACAGATGCATCGGATTACGCTTGGGGAGCACACATGGCAGGCAACTGTATTCAGGGCAAGTGGCCCGCAGAACAAAGGCATCTTCACATCAATCAAAAAGAGATGCTAGCTGTACAAAATGCCCTGATAGCTTTCAAGGACCTGCTGCATCCAGGACAACTACTATTAAAGACAGACAACACTACAGTTATGTGGTACATAAACAAGCAAGGGGGCACTCACTCCTATCCCCTCTGCAGGCAAGCAATGACCTTGTGGAACACAGCTCTAAACTATCAAGTTCCTCTGCAAGCACAATTCCTGACAGGAGAGAAAAACACACTGGCAGACGACTTAAGCAGAAACGTCATGGATCCCCACGAATGGGAATTGAATCCACAAATATTCAGAATGATAACACAGAAATGGTGGAGCCCAGACATAGATCTGTTTGCATCCCAAATGAACTGCCAGCTACAGAAATTCTGCACAAGGAGTTACCATCCACAAGCATGGAAAGTGGATGCCACTCTCATTCAGCTGGAAAAACCTACAAGTATACTCTTTCCCACCACTACCTCTCCTGCCAAAGGTACTCATAAAAGCCAGGCAAGAAGAGCCAAAGATGATCCTGATTGCACCAGACTGGCCACGCCAGCACTGGTACCCAATCTTAAAGAACTTAGCACAAGGACCATCCTGGATTTTGCCTCAAATCCCACATCTGCTGACTCAGCAAAACAATCAGATACTACACAGCCAGCTAAAGACCTTAAACCTTGAGTACCTTGTTCCCCATTGGCCCTTTTTTTTCAATTATAAAGGAATTCCCAATACTATTCTAGCATGTCCAAAGGTCAGTTGTCAATCTCCTCTCCGGTCCAGCTGGTGAATCTGGGAATCTTGAGGCAATGTTACAACTGCCTAATGTACACAGACAACCCTCTCCTCCTCCCAACAAATTCCAACACATGCGAGAGATGCAACCATATAGCCAAACTGGAGGCTAAGCTCTCTCAACTCATTACTGGCGTAACCAGTCAGGAGGAGAAAGAAACCACACTCACTACAATTCCAGTCTCACATAGACCTACCACGACAGCAAACCAAACACATAAACACACAAAACCATACTCGGAGGCTCTAAATAAAAATCTGCCTAAGCAGCAGAGACCTCCAAAGCAAACACCTAAGCAACCGCTACCCCAAAACAAAACACGTGCAACACATAGCTCACAAAGCCAGTGTGCCGAACAGTCACAGCCCTTAAGGCTAAACAACACACCTGATACACTTGTAATAGGTGACTCTATCATCAGGCACACTGATGTCCCGCTCACCAGGCAAAACAAGGAGAAGGTCCCGGTGAGCTGCCTGTCGGGTGCTAGGATCCGTCACATAACACAAGCACTCAGGTCACTCCAAGGCAAGTACAAATATGACTCGGTCATTGTCCATGCTGGTGTGAATGACCTGAGACTTACCTCCCTGGACTACATGAAAAGAGAAATAGAGGAGCTCTCTGAGCATGTAGCCCAGGCCGGTATGACCCTGACCTTGAGTAGCATCTTACCCTCACCAAGAATGATGCCACAATATGAAGACAAGATGATCAATTTCAACAATTGGCACAATTGGCTTAAGTATTGGTGTCATTCAAAGGGGATCCAATGCCTGTCAGCCTGGGATGACATGCTCGACAAGCCACGATGCTTCGCTAGGGACGGCTTGCACCTGTCACCCCTGGGCTTTCGGATATTGGCAAAGGCTCTTGCTTCCCCCATAGTGCCTTTTTTAGGCAAGGTTCAAAAGACAAACCCACCTCCATAGGTATCACAAGGGATAAGAAACTAAGAGTAATGCTACTCAACGCCAGAAGTTTAAACCTCAAGATGCACGCACTCGAAACTCTCCTTAGCATAGAGAACATCTATATCTGTGCAGTAACAGAAACCTGGTTCAAGGCTCCCGAGAGCACCCCAGCACTACCAGGTTATACCTCATGCCATGCTTTTCGGCCCCAAAACGTGGACCGAGACACAAAAGGAGGGGGAGTATCAATATTCGTCAAAGATACCCACACCTCCAGGTTGGTGGCACAGCACGAAGCATCAGAGACTATCCATGTACAACTAACAGTGGGTAAAACTGCCTTCCAGTTTATAGCCTGCTACAGACCATCCTCCCAAACTCAAGAACCCCACTCGGCCTTCCTGAGAACACTAGAAAATATGAAGGTCTCCAAACACCATTATATTGGGCGACTTCAACTACCCAAACATAGACTGGGAGCATTACTCTAGCTCCAACACCCTAGCCCAAAGATTCCTAGAATTTATAAACTCAAATGCTATGGAACAACTTGTTACCACTCCCACAAGAGGGGGAAAACATACTGGACCTGATCATCACCAACATGGGGACTCTATGCTCCAGACCAGAAGTGTATCCCTCACTGGTAAGATCAGACCATAAACTAATCTCACTGGATATTCACATCCCGACCCTACCCTCTGCCCAGAAAACCACAGTGAAAAACTTCTCTAAAGCAAATTTCACACTCCTCAAAACCGAGGTGGAATCCTTCAAATCCCCTGTGGAAAGTACAGCCCTGACCGCAGAATCCTTTATAAACGCATTCTATGAACACCTTCAGGAATGCATGGATCATGCAATCCCAAATAAAACCAAGACCCAATCCTCCAAAGGCAGACGTCCTGTCTGGTGGACCCCAGCCATAAACAAACTATACAATAGAAGGAGGAAGCTACTACATGATAGAGCAAAATCCCAAAAAGGGAAGGCATCTCTGATCAGTATTAACAAAAAACTACGGGCACTCATAAAATCGTCTAAGGCCAGCTTCGAGAGAAAAATTGCACAGGACACTAAGGATAATCACAAGGCTTTCTCTAGTTGTTAGGAACCTGGGTGGGAATTCCCAGATATGCTCAGAATTAGTCCAAAATGACAAAAAATACACTGAACCCACAGACATTGCCAACATCCTAGCTGACAGGTTCAGCACAACCCCCCCCCCCCACCAAAAGGGCAAATATCTATCCCAGCAGAGTGCTGCCCCCCTGACATCTCAGATGCTCAGGTAAGAGCCGCCCTCTCCAAAGCAAAAAACACAGCATCAATGGGACCAGACAGTGTCCCGGGCTGCGTCCTACATGAACTCCAAGAAGAGCTAAACCCAAACATAAAACTACTGTTCAGTCTCAGCCTTACTGCAGGATATGTACCCAAAGAGTGGCGTACAGCAACAGTGGTCCCTCTCCACAAAGGTGGTGCCTCAACGGATCCTGGAAACTTATCGCACCATAAGCCTGACTAGCTTGGTCTGCAAAGCTATGGAAAGGATCATCATGGACCTCATAAATAAAGATATTGGGGACCTACAGACACTGGATCCTACCCAGTTCGGCTTTAAGGGCAGATCCTGCCTCTTAAACCTGGTCGATTTCTTTGAAGCAGTCACCAAGGCCATTGACGAGGGGAAGGTGGTCCACACAGCCTACCTGGACCTCGCAAAAGCCTTCGATACAATACCCCACTCAGGCATTATAGATAAGCTCACCAGCTTAAATATAAACCCCTATGTCACTAGATGGGTTGCAAACTGGCTCACGGACAGAACCCACATTATTAGAATTGCTGGAGCCATGTCAGACTCCAAACCAGTTGCAAGTGGCGTCCCACAAGGCTCAGTCCTGGGACCTCTCTTGTTCGGTATATATTTCTCGGAGGTACAGGCCAACACGGAAGGACTGTGGCTGACCAAGTTCGCAGATGACTGCAAAGTGGGCGCCATAATCGACTCTCCAGCCGACAGAAGCATCCTCCAAAAGGGCCTCATAGAAACAGACAACTGGTGCCAGAGCCATGGCCTCAAGCTAAACGCCAAAAAGTGTATAGTCATCCCTTTGGCAAAACAAAGTGCCCACAAATTACCACATAGGTGGTAATCCATTAAGTACAGAAGAAGTAATTAGGGACCTGGGGACCCAAGTTGATAGCAATCTCTCATTTGACAACCACGTGGCCAAAGTGGTTAGAAAAACATTTTATATAGCACTCCTAATCATGAAGGGATTCACATCTAGATCAGGGGAGGTCATCGTGCCTCTTTACTCATCCCTCATCAGGCCCATAATCGAGTACAATGCCCCTTTTGGGATGTACCTTACCAGACACCTGCAGCAACTGGAAAGACCCCAAAAGTACCTCACCAAGAGGATAAAAGGGCTCAAACAGATGCCATATGCTGCCCGATTAAAGAAATTCCAGCTCTACTCAGTGGCATACCGCCTGCTCAGAGGTGATCTGTGCCTGATGTATAAAGCCATGTCCAGCCCGGAATTAATGGACATGCTGCACCTCAGAAAATCCAAATCCCATCGAGCTACGCGCTCGAGAGACTTGAACCTCAGCACTGAAATAAATAGGACATGCTGGAGGGACAGATTCATAACCCAGAGGCTCCCTTCACTCTGGAATAAAATCCCAGTCCAGGTTAGGCAGAGTCCCTCATTGACTCTCTTCAAGAGGAATCTTGATGAGTGGATGGGAGATCGTAGGTTTACCCCGGGTATCACTTTTGTGTTACTGTTAGACAGAGGCACAGTATACTAACCTCGAAAAAGGGCATAGCAAAATTAATTTAAAATGGATGGCAAAAGCCAAACACACTGGCTAGGCTTATAAATCACTTTCCAAATTTTCTTGAATTTACATGGGAATTTAAAAGCGATTAAATTTGTTTCCTTGATGTGGAATTGATTAAAAGTTCTTCATTGAATGGGTATATTTCAAAAATATTCAGGAAACCGACATACTCAAATGCATTCCTTCACTTTTCCAGTTGCCATCCTTTCTACCAGAAGAGGGGGGTTGTTAAAGGTCAACTAGTGCGGGCTGCAAGGATGGTCTTTTTGGAAAGTGATTTTATAATTGAATGCAGGTTATTGAAGGAAATGTTTAACAAACGAGGATATCCCACCAAAGTAGTGGATGACCTCATTGATGAGGTCTCTTCTAAAAGATTGAGTGGATTATTTAAACCATTATTGAATATTGATGACAGTTATAGTGCTATTGATTTGGATTATGGCTGTCTGAATACCTATTTGGACAACATGGGAGTTACTTATAACGAACCAACAATAGACTCCAACAGCAGATAATTGGATTTTAAACAATTGTGCGTGTCTTCTGACGTTGATTTAGCAAGACTGAGTTTTATAACTACTTTTTCAATTGATGCCCCTCTTTTGAGATCAATTATTTTTTAAAAATTGATGTTATGTGATCCTATCTCGCCTACATTCTGACTGATGGGTTCGGAGCCGATCCTCTGCTCCGACTCGGCACGCTTATGCCAAAGAGCGAAGTCTCTTATTGGCTGAGCTTACTATATCCCAGGATGCACCACTACCAGTCCCCCAGATCTCGTTTGCCGCTAACAAGCAAAGACGTGGTCTCGAGCTTGGCTGAGCTAAGTAGTGTTTTTCACTTACTTTTCCTGTCAGGGTTTTCCTTAAAATTCAACAAAAAGCTGTTTTAACAGCTATCGTGTGTTTTTGTGTGTGAGTGAAGATTTTTCTTGGTGAAATTCTTGTGTAGTGACTGAGTATTGTCTGACTAAGGTCCCATTTGCGTTGTAGGGCCTTTCCCTGTCAGTCTGTTGTCTGGCTAGTCCCTTATTATTTGTAGGGGTCTTAGATCCTTTAGTCTTATTTTTTTCTATTTGTGACAATCCTTCTTTAAAAAAAAAAAAAAGAAAGAAGAGAGAGAGAAAAGAAATCTTTCTGTGATAGAGTGATTTGTGTTTTTGGCTAGTTCACTGATTTGATTGCCATAATGTCACAGGCTCCTAGGCCTTCAGGGTTTAAAAAGTGCACTAAGTGCAGTTTCAAAATGTCGATCACAGATGATCACTCTCTCTGTGTATACTGTTTGGGCGCCAAACATTTGCAGGAGTCCTGCAGCGTGTGTCACGCGTTTTCCTCGAGGGTCCTCCAAGAGAGGAAAAATAAACTTATTTTAAAAGGCCTTATTAAACCCTCATTTGAAGAGGCATTGGCTTCCTCTCCTTCTCCTGCTAAAAAGAAAAGGGCGCTCCGACCAGTCCGTCGGAACCAACCGCCAAAAACATAGGCAGGCTTCTCCTTCGCTCCACGGACTTCGGAGCCGAGGGCGGAACGGTCTGCCTCGATGCCTCCAGCCTCAACTCCTCTGGGTTCGGAGCCGCTGCCTGGGGCATCGAGCCGGGTCATCTTCATCGGCTCCACTGATCTCGGAGCCGATGAAGGTTGTCCGCCAGACACTTCCTCCTCGGCGCCAAGCCCTCTTCAGCACAGATGGAAATTGGTTTGGACATTCCTTCGGCGCCGATAATTGTAGAGTCGATTCGAGCCGGTCCCCTAGTCCCTTGGAACCGTTGGAGAGGCCTACTCGGACCCATTCGGTCTCTTCCAGGTCATCAAGGATGTCAGATTCGGACATAGACAGGGTGCTCCAAAGACTGTTCCAGTCCCCACTCTTTCAGAAATTTGTTTCGCTCCGACCCAATTGGCTTCGGAGCCGATAGCCCACCCATTGCCATTCCTCCTCCGACCGCCTGCCCGGCCGGAGCAGGTGCTGATGGAGCCAGTGGAGATCCTAGGGTCGGCTCCGACCCTTACTCCAACTCCGGCCTTCGGGTCCGAGTTTAGCACACGGACTTCGGCCGGACCCGGGGATGACGTTTCGGGACCAATGCTGTCTGTTCCGAGCCTCCCTCTCGGTGCTTCGCCGGGACTTCCGCCTGCCATCATGGCTCGGGACCGGACCTCCCAGGATTCTGGGGTCCGGCTTTCAGAGCTATGAGGAGTGCCTTGGCCAAGTCTTCTTCGCCATCTCTACGGCTTTACCGGCACCTTCCTGGGCATGGAGACTGGGTCTTTGGCAGTTCCCTGTCTCTAGGCAGCAGAGCCCTGGGCCTGAGGTTACCCCCACTGGGGGTTCCTCCTCCTGAGGGTCTTCGGAGTTGTCTTCGGAGGAGCCCCCAAGGAAGAGATCGTGCAAGAGGAAGCACGTGGACTCCCCCGATGAGTCTCTTACATCGGACACTGATCTTGATGATGCGGAGGGGTCCACTAAGTCGTCCTCGGATGATGTCTCATTTGCAGACATTCTAGAGATCCTTAAGCAACGAGGCGGCTGGAATTCCAAACCCTCCGCTGATGAGTCTGTGTTCCTCAAGGCCTCGGCTCAGCCCTCCGCCTCCTGGGTGTCTCCGCCCTTCAACGAGCTTCTGGATTTGGTTTGTCGGAGGGCGTGGGAACATCCAGTTACTGTGGAACCAGTACCTTCTCGCCCTAACAAATTTTTGTCTGCCCCACCCGAAAAGGAGTTCTTAACTAAAGGCGTGGCTGTAGATGCCATGGTGGTGGCATCTGCTACCCAGCAGGACGTGGCAGAGGCTTCAACGTCCGTCCATCCTCCTAATAAGGAGTCTAGGAGCATGGACCGCACGGGAAGCACCCTGACTTCAGCGGCCTTTACTCTGAGGTCCCTGAATTATTTGGCACATTTCACCAGACTACAGAGGGATCTGGTCAAGGAGCTCTCAGACTCCTCTCAGGTAACCTACCTGAGCAGCTAGCCCAGTCTGTTAGCTCTCAGTTGGCTATCCTTACCTCGATTTCTAACTCGTCCATGAGGCTCATTTCATATGCGCCAAGGGGCGGCAGAGCGGCAGGCACAGGCGTGGCTCACGGAGACAAGCCTGGCTCAGTTTGTGTCATTTCGCTGGAGGCCTTCAAGTCTTCCTTTGCCGACGCTCCCTTTGATGGGTCCTCTTTGTTTGGACCCAAGGTAAAGACACTCTTACCCGCTGTGAGCAGGAGGGAAAGACTTTATCTGCCAGAGCACGTTATTCCACTCCCTTCGGCCTTATCCCAAGGCTAAAAGAGGAGGGAAGATGTGGTTCCAAATCACAGAAATTCTTTCCCCAACAACAGGAAGATTCTCCTTCCAGAGGCAGAGGACGGGAAATTTTTCTGGGAGACGCCGTCCCAGAGGCGGCAGAGGCCCCGCAACACTGGAGACCACGAGTCCTTTCGTGGCTCTTCAGCCTCCCACACTCCATGAGGGATTGCCCGGCTGTGCTGCTCGGAGCCAGTCGGGTGCCGCTTTGCCAAGCACCTAAAAGCCTGGGAGGCTATTACTCAGGACAGATGGGTGCTTCGGATTATTGCCGGGGGTTACACCATTCCCTTCACACACTCACCCCCACCGTCCAAAAATCCCGGACCCACCACCCAGTCAAAGGGAAATTGCAGCCGTAGAAGCCTCAAAGCTGCTAGAAAAGGAGTCATCCAACCGTCCCCACAGACCAGATCGGATCCGAAATTACTCAAGGTTCTTTTTAGTGCCAAAAGACAGGGGATCTGAGACCCATTTTGGATCTCAGCAAACTAAACCAGTCCGTCATGAAGTCCAAGTTCAATGGTCACTTTACAATCCATTCTCCCATTGTTGGAGAAAGATGTTTGGATGTGCTCCATAGATCTCAAGGACGCTATTATCACATACCGATACATCAGGCATCCAGGAGGTATCTGCGCTTCAGCCTGGGAGACAGTCATTTCCAATTTTGTGCACTGCCCTTTGGTCTCACCACAGCCCCCAGGGTGTTCACCAAGTGTTTGGCAGTAGTGACTGCTCACCTGAGGAGTCTCGGATTCCAAGTGTTTCCCTATCTGGACGACTGGCTCCTGACTGCCACCACCAGGCATCTACTACTAGAGAACCTACAAGCCACCATCTCCTGGGTGCTTCCCTGGGAATTACATTCAACTGGTCAAAGTCTGTCTTGCTGCCTTCTCAGCATAAGATTCATAGGAGCAGAGATAGACTCAAAGTTAATGCGAATCTTCCTTCCTACCGAAAGGATACAAACATTACAAGGTCAAGTCCGAGCCCTGCTTCTAAGATCCAAAGCCCCAGCCAGGATGGTCCTGCAACTTTTAGGTTCAATGTCTACCACGGTTCTCCTAGTTCCTCTGGCAAGATTGCACATGAGGATTCTTCAGTGGCTGTTATCGACACAATGGTCTTTTCAGGATCTCCCCCTCAATCATCACATACTGATTAGAGAAACGTGCAAACGGGACCTCCGCTGGTGGCTTCTGCCATCCAGTCTGAATCAGGGAAGACCTTTTGTTATACCCTCCGTGGCCACCTTGACAACGGATGCCTCCCAGACGGGTGGGGGGCATTGTCTGGGCAGGTCAGTTCAGGGTTCTTGGCTTCCAAACGAAACATTTCTCCATATCAATGTGTTGGAAATGAGGGCTGTACTTCTGTCCCTACAAGCCCTCCACAAGTTTCTCCCTCAAGGCATTATCGCTATCCACACAGACAACATGTCCGTGGTCTGGTATCTAAACAAACAAGGAGGGACCAGATCTTACCCCCTTTGCAGAGAAGCCATGAGGGTGTGGGAATGGGCAGTGGCTACCAACCGCTTCCTGGTAGCGACCCACATTCCAGGAAAATCCAATGTATTGGCAGACAGACTGAGCAGGACTATTCTCTCTCCTCACGAGTGGTCTCTGAACTAAACAGTAGCAGCTCAGATTTTCAAAAGATGGGGATTCCGTGCTGCGACCTGTTTGCAACACCACAAAACACGAAGTGCAAAGGTTCTTTTCCTTGACCCCTCGTCAAGGGGAGGGAGCCACGGATGCTCTAGTCCAACCTTGGCCAACAGGACTGCTTTATGTTTTCCCTCCGATTCCACTCCACCCCAAAGTCATCCAGAAAGCTTCCCAATTGGGGTCCACAATGATTCTAATTGCTCCGTACTGGCCTCGTCAGGTATGGTTCCCCTACCTACAGAAATATACTCTGGACGGTCCTTGGTTCTTGGATCTAACTCCGGACCTTCTAGTTCATCAGTCGGGACAACAGCACCAGTCCCTTCACACTTTGAAGTTAACAGCTTGGCTCCTCCACTTCCGACTTTAGTCAGAAATCACACCTTGGACCCGGAAGTTATTCACATTTTATCTTCAGCCCACAAACCCACCACTAAGAAATTGTGTAACAGTAAGTGGAAGAGGTTTGCTATCTGGGCTCAACTCAGAGGCTTAGACCCTATTACTGCCCCGATACCAGAGGTCTTGAAATTTTTAACATCCTTGTTTAATCAAGGATCTTCAGTCTCTACTATTAAAGTCCAACTAGCAGCTATCTCCAAATTTCACGAATCCATAGACCCACCGTTGATGAGCAGCAGATTATGTAAAACTTTCATGAAAGGTGCTGTGCTTTTAAGACCCCCAGTTTTTCATCCTGCGCCTCCGTGGGATCTTGATTTGGTACGTGCCTTAACATCTTCCCCCTTTGAACCAGCTGCTACATGTGAGTTGAAATATCTGTCTTGGAAAACTGCCTTCTTAATTGCAATTACCTCTGCAAGAAGAGTTTCGGAACTTCAAGCCCTATCTATCAAACCACCGTACTTGATTTTTCACAAGGATAGAGTATCACTTAGACCTAACCCATCTTTTGTCCCAAAAGTTTGCTCTAATCTCTGTCTCCAACAATCTTTAGAGCTACCAGTTTTCTTTCCAAAATTTTCAAACAAAGCGGAATATACCTTCCATACGTTGGATGTTCACAGGCAATTACGCTTCTATCTAGATAGGACTCAGCAAATTCGAAAACAGATCAATTGTTTGTGTCCTTTTCAGATAATAAACTGGGTCAAACCATCACTAAAGCTACTATTGCCAAATGGATCAGAGATTGCATAACTCAAGCTTATTCCTCTTCAAATAAGCAACTTACAACATCTGTCAAAGCTCACTCTACTAGAGCTATGGCTACCTCTATTGCATTCCATTCCAAGCTCGCTATTTCTGAAATTTGTGCTGCGGCTACTTGGTCCAACCCGCACACTTTCATTTCCCACTATAAATTGGATGTGGCATCTAAAGGACGAGCATCATTTGGTTCCACGGTACTCAGGAGTGTTTTCCAGTGAGCCACCCAGGATTTAGGTGCTAGGGACGCTGTCCCATCAGTCAGAATGTAGGCGTGATAGGATCACATAACATCTTTTAGTTATGTACTCACCATAACTTCAGATGTTTGGGATCCATCTCGCCACATTCCTAATACCCACCCTCCTTCCCCTGCCTTGGAGATCAGAAGAGATTGAATGGTTTGGGTTCTACTGTTTTTTATCTTGTATCATCTGTCAATGTTATATAAGCAGTGCATGCGTGTGTGCATGTATGCGGACAAACTAGATCTGGGGGACTGGTAGTGGTGCATCCTGGGATATAGCAAGCTCAGCCAATAAGAGACTTCGCTCTTTGGCATAAGCGTGCCGAGTCGGAGCCGAGGATCGGCTCCGAACCCATCAGTCAGAATGTAGGCGAGATGGATCCCAAACATCTGAAGTTATGGTGAGTACATAACTAAAAGTTTTTTTCTACTGGATGACAGTTCCATTAGAAAACATGTAGGTGAATTTCCTTTTGTGGTGTTCAGGAAAGGTAGGAATCTTAAAATGCATTTGGAAAATAGCACCTTAAAATGTCATGCCCCACACTGTGGCATGTTTAAATGTGAGGCTTGTCGTTGATGCAAATATATTGATGTGGTTACCCTTTTTTACAATCAATGGTAAAAAATATCATATCAATGATAAATTCAATTGCAGTACTAGGGGAGTGGTTTATTTGAGCTTATGTTCGAAATGCCCCGTTTTCTATGTGGGCAAAACAGAAAGACACTTTAAAAATAGAATTTATGAGCATCTGTATGCAATTGATAAAAGAAATTTGAACAATTCACTAGCAAGGCACATTAATGCTTTTCAGAAGCATGAATTTAAGTTTTTAGTTATTGAAAAAATCCCAGATAACATTAGGGGATTGCCAATGGATTTGAAGCTAGAAGAGAAAGAACTTATTTGGCAGTTGAAATTGAATGCCCTAGCCCCTCCAGGCTTAAATGATTTAGTTTCCATTAAAAGCATTTTGAAATTAAAAGCTTTAGTTATAATTTTGATTCTTGTTTATATATTTATATATTTATATGAATATATATATATATATATATATATATATATATATATATATTATATGAATATATATATATATTTTTTTTATTATTATTTTTATATGTATACATGTATATATATTTTTTATTTAGTTATTTGTATGTGATTTAATATTTGTTACTTTATGTTGATTTACTTGTATATTCTCATTTTGGAATTGATTTTGAGTTGCCTTTTAAGTGGGAAGGTGATTTGGCCCTTTATAATGAGGCTTGGTTTATTTCTAAGGAAATTATGTCATGATGTGTAAATGTATATGTGTACTTGTTTTTTCAAATTGTCTGAAGAAGTTTGCTTATTCCAGTAAACGAAAGCGTTAACCGTTATTTGAGAATCCGGTGTGGCTTTTTCTTCCATTTCATTTACTTGTTTGCAGTCTGTTTTTTTTTTTTTTTTACCAAGAGGCCTTGTGCAGGGCCACTGTCACAGGCTCTGTTATTAGAAGGCATGCTTGGTTAAAGGAACAGAATCTGCCAGATCATGTTAAAGCAAAATTATTAGATGCACCATTGCAGCATGATACTTTGTTTGGTTCTAAAGCAGAAGAGGTTTTGAAAAAAATGGAGGATAAAGCAAAATCCATGCAGACAGTCAATAATTTCTTACAGGTACAGCCACCCAGGTTTAGCAGGAACTGGCCTTCTAAAACTTGGTCCTTTCCATTGTCAGACCACAAAGAGGCAGATACAGGCGTCCCACAGGCAGATCTCAGCCCCAAGGCTCATACAAGCCTAAACAATGGGGTGCTCCTACCTCCAAAAGCGGAGACAAATCACAACCTTACAGGAAACAGTCCCAATGACTTTCCTCTGCTAGACCCAACCCCATTTCTGTTGGCAGCCCCTTAGGGGGAAAACTAGCACTTTTTTCATCAAATTGGCAAATGATTACCCAAGACAAATGAGTCCTGAACATAGTGTCCCAAGGCTACAGATTCCATTTTCACACTTTACCAAGGTCAAAAGGTATGCCAGACCTGCCACACAACCAATGGGCAGAGGCGCAAAAACTTATTACAGCCCTCACGGTATCCAGTGTGGCTCTTAATCAGACCATTCATTTGCCAACTTTCTTTCCCAATCCACAGAACAAGGGGGAACAGATTCTGCATTCATTGGATGTACACAAACAACTTAGATTTTACTTAAACAGGGCAAAATCTCAAAAGAAAATCTGAACTACTACTGGTGGCATTTGCTGCAGGGGCAGAGGGAAAGGCTATTTCAAAGCAGACTATTTCCAAATGGATAAGCCATTGTATTTGTTTCTGCTGTATACACCATGGTAAAACTATCCCCCAGGGGATCAGATCTCATTCCACCAGGGCTGCATCTACTTCTACAGCCTTTCTCAGAGGTGTTCCTACCAGAAACATTCTAGAAGCTGCTACCTGGAGCTTAGTTCATACGTTCACCAAACATTACCATTTACCTTTCTTCTCTAAATCCAGAGCTGGCTTTGCCTCTGCTGTCCTGCAGGGCCTTATAGCTGGTCCTAATGCAGTATAAATCCATCCTCCCAACCATAGCTTTGAGAATCTACCCAAATGTAATGACTGCAACAATGAAACACGAAGAACATAGTACAGTTGTGTGCACTTACCATAAATGTAGATGTTCGAGTGTATTCACTGTTGCAGTCCTGGTTACCCTCCCTCCAACCCCGTTTTTTCTCTTACTATACCTCTTCATTCCTTTACTATGCTTAAAAGCCTTTTTTGTGTATTTGCTTTTGTTTGGAGGCATATTTTTGCGTTTTTAATTACTTAAATATTTGGCTCCCCATTTGGGGGGCACCTGACATCTGGGGCAAGAAAAACTGATGTAATGGCATTGGCTGCATGTTTTTATACCCCTGACGACATGGAAGAAGGGACGGCAACCAACCCAGGACCCAAGACTTGCCAGCAGATTACCCAAATGTAATGACTGCAACAAGTGAATACACTCGAACATCTACATTTATGGTAAGTGTACACAACTGTACTTTCTGTACCAGGGAACATCACCTCCTGGCATGGAAGGTGGATGCCTTTACCTTCCCCTGGAACTCCCTCTTTGTGTACGCGTTCCCTCCTCTGTCCTTTATTCCCAAAGTACTTATCAAAATAAGGGAGGAGAGATCAAAAGCCATCCTCTTTGCTCCAGATTGGCCCAGACAGCATTGGTACCCCTTACTGCGCAGCCTGACCTTACAGTCCCCCAAGCAGCTTTCCCTGATCCTCAGACCTCTTGAAACAGGTGATGGGGAAGATACTGTACCCAGACTTGCAGACTCCGTCTTTCAGCATGGCGTATACCTTAAAAGCTAACAAGAAGCCCCTGTTAAGCAAACAGGTTCTAGAAATCATCACAGAGGCCAGAAGGCCCAGCACCAGAAAATCGTACGCAGGGAAATGGAAAAGATTCTGCTCCTGGAGCCAGTCCGAAGGGGACAGTACCTCCCACATCCTTCCATCCCTCTTATCTTGGATTACCTAGCCGAGGTGCTCAATAGTGGCCTCTCTTTCTCCTCTATTAAATTCTATGCCTCAGCTATTTCTGCCCATTACGACTCAGACCCACCCCCTCATCTCTCTTCCTTTGATTAAGCAATTCCTCATAGGGGCTTCTAATATCAGACCTCCCAGAAGGCCTCCCACGCTTCCCTGGGACCTGAATTATGTTCTAGAAAAACTTAACCGTACCACCTTTTGAACCTGCTGCTTCAACAGAATTGAAATACCTCTCCTGGAAGACTGCCTTTCTACTAGCTATCACCTCAGCCAGAAGGGTATCACAACTTCAGGCTCTCATGGCTGTTGAGCCCTTCATCATTTTCCATGCAGGCAGCCTCTCCCTGAGGGCTAACACCTCCTTTATGCCCAAGGTGGTATCTGATGTGACCCTCAACCAGGCCATAGAACTACCCACCTTTCCCAACCCTTAAAACAAGGGGGAAAGAATTCTACACTCCGCTAGATGTGCACAGCCAACTCTGATACTATCTGGACCATAATAAACCTTTCAGAAACAGACCAACTACTTATCAGCTTTGCCCCTGGGGCAGAGGGAAAGCCCACTTCCAAACAAACCATTTCCAAATGGATATCACACTGTATCCATTTCTGCTACAGACTACATGGGAAACCCTCCCCCTAAGTCTGTCCGTACCCTTTCCACTAGGGCAGGCTCCACTTCCATAGCCTTCCTCAGAGGAGTCCCCACCAGGGTCGTCATAGAAGCTGCCACCAGGACCTCTGTCCATACCTTTACCACCTACCTCTTTTTTCTAAATCTAGGCCACTGTTTGCCTCTGCAGTTCTGCAGGGCCTGCTGACCCATGCCTGGGACTCTAACCTATCCTTCCACCCCTCTCCTCAGCTTTGGGAGTCCCTCCCACAGGTGATGACTGCAACAATGAAACACAAAGAACATAGTGTAGTTGTGTAAACTTACCATAAATGTAGAAGTTAGTGTATTAACTGTTGCAGTCCCGGTTTCCCTACCTCCATCCCCATATAGCATCTTCCCCTTGGATGACATAAGCTTCCCATGATGGCTTTTAGCCACCAAGACCACTTTTCTTCATTTCCTTGTGCTTGACGGGTTAGGGCAAGAAAAACTGATGTAACGACATCGGCTGCCTTGCTTTATAGCACTGATGACCT
Source organism: Protopterus annectens (assembly GCF_019279795.1). NCBI lineage: Eukaryota > Metazoa > Chordata > Ceratodontiformes > Protopteridae > Protopterus > Protopterus annectens. The sequence goes on along the minus strand of NC_056726.1, from coordinate 817,246,191 downwards.
GACGTCAGACTACAGGCGACTGCAGCCAACGCAAAAAAAACATTGACTCTGGTATTTCGGCCAGCCAAGGGCTACCACAGCAGGGATAACCCACAGATGATGACTGCAACAGTGAATATACTCTTAACATCTACATTTATGGTAAGTGTACACAACTGTACTCTTCCTGTGTACTGACTGATAGTTTCATGGTAGGTCTTTCTCATGACTTTGCATACGAGACTGGCAAGACATATGGGTCTGTAAATGCCTGGGTTTGTGGAAGGTTCTCTGTTATGCAGGGGAATGATTGTAGCTGATCTCCATTAACTTGGTACAAAACCTATATGGTGGCTGAGATTGATCATTATTGGTAGGGGTGTAGTTAAATCATGCTTCCTGCTATTTTAAGATGCATCCACGGATCTTGTGTCCCATTGATTCAGTATTTTTAGCTTTTGATAGCACTTTTATGACTTATTCTTGTGTGAGAGCTGAAGGTGAGACAGTTTCAGGTATATCCTGAGGGGAGTGTGGGGTAAGGATAGAATTAAATATGTTAAGTTGTCAATCTCGCCTTCATTCTTGCTGGATAGGTTCGGAGCCGAACCTCGGCTCTGACTCGGCTATTACTAAAGCTCGAGAGCTATTTTTACCGGCTCGAGGCTATCCTATGTCCCATAATGCTAGGCGTGATATACCCAGATCTCTTTTGCCGCTTCAGCTACGAGGTTGCGTCTGTTTGCCGGCTCCAGGTTGTATTAATATTTTTCTTGTATTTAGTCAGCTTGTTGGGTTATAATCTTAGCGATAGTTTTTTATAGTTACTACCCTATAGATCCCTGTTTAGAATTCCCTCTTAGGTAGTTTTTTTATACAGTTTTCCCCTCACTGAATAGTTAGGCCTTTGGCCAAACTTCTTCCATACATTTCTGTAGTAGTAAATCCCTTTGGTTTTTCTGTAGATGTATGTGTGTGCCTAGTTAAATTGTATTAAAAAGTGTGGGGTTTTTTGTTTATTTCCTGGTCTGTCACAACCTTTTTGTGTGTGTGTGTGTGTTGGCTGATTGTGACTAGACCTCCCAGAGTTGTCTTTTTCTGCCCGTCATCCTTGTTTCAGAATGTCGAAAGACACCAAGGTCTCAGGCTTCAAGAAGTGTGACTTGTGCTGTCAGAAGATGTCTCTGACAAACGGTCACACTTCTTGTGTATATTGCTTGGGCCCTCTGCACCTGCAGGACTCTTGTTCTGTCTGCCATGCGTTCATTCCAAGAGTCCTGCAGGAACGCAGAAACAAACTTATTTTGAGAGGCTTGTTAAAGCCTGAAGGTTCCCTGGCTAAGCCTTCGTCGGGTAAACCTTCCAAGCCCGCCAAACCGTCGGCTCCATGTTCGGAGCCGTCGCCGAGCGGTGCTACTACTACTACCACTGCATCGGTTCCAGCCAGAACCGATGATTCGAGGCCTCAGTCGGCTCCGACTCTGCTGTCGGAGCCGTCTTCGAGCAGAAAGCATTCCAGGTTTCCTTCCCTGGAATCTGTCCATTCAGCTCCGAAGTCTCCCTTGTTATCGGAGCAGATGTCACAGGTCCCATTCCTCTCTGTCTTCCAGGCTGTCGGACCATGACCTCGAGAGAGTGGTTAGCAGACTAAAGTCGCAGGCACTGGCCCAAATGTTGCATAGCCTTCCTCATCAGGCAGTGGCTATCACTACTCTCTCTTCGATTCCTCCTCCGACTCTTCCTTTGAGTTCGGAGCCGGAGATCGTAGGGGTCGGGACCGTCGGAACGTCTGAGCCGATACCACTCCTTTCAGCTCCCTCGTCGGCTCCGATCTCTTCCTTGGTTCCATCCTTGGAAGGATCCGGGCGCCGGGACTGTCTCGTTGCTTCCGAGGGGGTGAGTGGCATCAGACCCTTGTCCGATCCCGATGTCCTTCATGGATGCATCTGCAGTCATAACAACTATCTCTGTTGGTCAAGGCATCAGGTCAGATCCAGAGATTACTACTTCCGATACTACTTGAGAGACTTAAAAGCTAAGTCAATAACTGTTTAACTTGTGGGAACAAATACCTCTCAAAGATTTTTCCACTTACTGTTTTTTGTTTAGGCTTAGAGACCACAGACCACAGCAGCCTGTTCTGTGTGTGTCTCTCATTCAACCAAACCATGGTTAAGCAAATCGCGGAGTGTCTCGGTTCGGCGAAAACGAAAACTGATCACAGCACAGCTGAATCAATGACTACTACTGAGGCTCCTGCTACCAAATCTTACCTACAGTGGTTACTAGTGACTTATCAGACACCATCCCTTTGGATGTCTCTACCCCACCTGCAGCCATGTCTGGCTAAAGCAGCCAAATCTACTAAATCAGTGCCTGTTAAGCCCCCAATGCTTACTCTGGCAGAGGATTTAATATCCGGGATCTCAATCTCACCCAGACAGGGCCTCTCAGCCCCAGAAAGAGACCTAGAGAGAGCCCCCAGCCTGTGTCCTCTGATGATTCGAGGACTCTGATATTACAGCCCAGCCAGAGGCTCATTTCTCCAATTATGAAGACTCAGATGCTGACGAATCCACTCCAGCTGCTTCTCCACCAGAAGAATTCTTCTTTAGAACAATTCCAATGGCAGGAACAGGATTTCTCAGATTCCAGAAAAGACTTAGGACTTTTCTGCACCTACCACAACACAGGCCTTAGCTATACCTCCTGTCCTCTCTGTTGTTGCATTTAATGATGTCTGCACTGCACCAGATTCCTTACCTCCAGCCCCTGTCAAACCAGACAGATTTTACAGGGTTCCAGACACTCATCACCACTTATACAAGGCACAGCAAAACCCTATTCCTTCTCAAAGGGAAGCAGGGTCTTTAGACAGATGGGGCAAAAAGGTTTACACCTCTGCTACAGCTAGAGCTTTAAATTGTCAGTTTCACATGATACAATACCAAGAGTTTATGCTTGATTAGTTAACTAAAAGCTATCCTCTGATGACTCTATAGATATATATTAGAAATGGTAAATAACATACAACAGGTTAGTAACCATTCCTTAAAATGTGGCTATGATGCACTGGAGGCTTCATTTAGATCAGCCATGACTGGCACAGTGATAAGAAGACATGCATGGCTGAAGGAACAGGTCTTACCGGATCATGTTAAAGCTAAGTTATTAGATGCACCTATGGATAAGGCCAGTTTGTTTGGTACACCTGCCCAGCAGGTAATGAAGAAAATGGAAGAAAAGGCAAAATCTGTACAAACAGTTAAAGATTTCTTGCAGGTTCAACCCCAAGGTTTAGCAGGAACTGGCCTGCCAAAATTGGTCCTTTCCTGACTCCACAAGATCCCAAGGGGCAGGAATAGACGTCCCAGGCAGAAATCAATCCAGAGGGGGGCCCCTACAGAGGGCGACAGTGGCAAGGTAATAACAGAGGCACAGACACAGCCACTGCCACTACAACAGCACAGTGACTTGTTTCTAACTAACAAATAGCAGCACCATTAGGCGGAAAATTAACCTTATTTTCAAAACTGGCACTATATCACAAAAGACAAGTGGATTCTGCAAACCATAGACCATGGATATTCCACTTCCACACTTTGCCAGTCAAAAGAGGAATGCCAAACCTGCCTCCAAATCAAAAACAGAAGCTCTACAGCAGATAATGCAACTAACAAAGATGAGAGCAAAGTGCCAATAACAGAACAAGGCAAAGGAATCTACTCCAGACTTTCCTAGTTTCAAAAGGAGAAAAAGCTGGAGACCTATTCTCGACCTGTCCATCTTAAATACATACATCATTGTCCCAAAATTCAAAATGCTGACCCTCCAGCAACAGGAGTGCTGGCTGGTAACTCTAGATCTCAAGGAGGCATACCTGATCTGCAGAAGATACCTCAGATTTCTTGCAGGATCAGAGCACTATCAATTCTCAGCATTGAAATGCCTGAATCCAAATTTATCCATACCTAAGCTGACAACAGATTTACAAAGGGTCATTTACTTGCTACAAGCACTAAAGTCAAGGCTGATACCATCCCAAACAAGGACATTCTAAACAAATGGCATTCCTAACTGCAGAAAACAAAAGAACTAAACAGAACAAGCTAACAGCAAGAAAAGTTCTACAGGCCTTGGGCTTCATGGCATCCTGCATAATCTTGGTTCCACATGCCAGACTCCATGCCTAAAACAGGAGTTCCTATGGTGGGCTCAAGCATGCCAGTCAAATCCAGGCCTACCTTTCCACAACTATCAAGCAAGCCAAACCATCACAACAGACGATGGGGGCTCACATGCTGGACAAATGCGGACACAGGACCAGCTCCATTTGCACATCAACCTAAAAGAAATGCTGGCAGTAAAGCTGGCAATCCAAAATTCAGACCATTCCTCAAAGCAGGACATTTGATGATAAGGACAGACAACACCACAGTCATGTGGTACATCAACAAACAGGGAGGCACTCATTCATACCCCCTATGCAGAATGACTTTCAACATCCAGTTACAGGCAATGTTCAGAATACTCTAGCAGACATGTTAAGCAGAACCACCTCGATGCTCAATCTTCAAGGCCATCTCAAAGAAATGGGGAATGTCTCAATCACCAGCTCAAAAATTCTGCACAAGGACGTTCCACCCACTTGCATGGAAAGTAAGGCCTGACAGCATATGCATTCCCACCTCTTCCCTTGATACAAGGATAACCCTAATAGCTCCAAACTGGCCAAGACAACACTGGTACCCATTGCTGAGGAGCATGTCTCGGGAAAAAATATGGCCAATACCCCTGATACCTTTGATGTTAACCCAGAACAACTACAGCATCATGCATCCAAACCTAAAACTTTGCAACTGACTGCATGGAACATCACATAGCAGCAACTAATCCAGAGCTTTCCCAAAGGGTTAAAGACATTATCCTTGAAGCCAGACCTTCAACAAGAAGGAACTATGCAGGAAAATGGAAAAGGTTTGTCATTTGGAGTGCTGAAAGAGGAAAAGATGTGTCCAATATAGACATTGCTAACATTCTGGAGTATTTGGCAGAGCTTCTACATACAGGCCTGTCCTATTCCTCCATCAAGATACATGCATCAGCTATTTCAGCAGAATACAGCTTTGATCCACCTGTCTTTTCACATCCTTTACTCAGGCAGTTCCTCAGAGGGATCAAGAATGTAAAACCTCCCAGGAAACCACCATTGCCAGCTTGGGATTTGAACTTTGTGCTGGAAAGGTTGACACTTGCACCTTTTGAACCAGCAGCAACAGCAGACCTGCAGCATCTATCGTGGAAAACTGCTTTCCTACTGGCAGAAGGGTTTCTGAACTTCAGGCCCTAATGGCAGTACAACCCTTCTAATCTTCCACCAAGATAGAGTGTCCATGAGGACTAATCCTACATTTATGCCTAAGGTGGTATCAGAGTGTCTTAAACCCAGGCAATCACCCCTACCCTCTTCTTTCCCAAAAAACACACAAAAAAAGAATGCTGCATACCTTGATGTATGGTACATAGACAGCTACGCTACTACCTGGACAGAACAAAAGTAACAGAAAAACTGACCAGCTGTTTGTAGCCTATGCAACAGGAAGGGAAGGAAAAGCGATTTCCAAACAGACAATCTCAAATGGATAGGAAATTGCATATGATTCTGTTACTCCTTTCATGGAAAACCAATTCCACAGAACATAAGGCCTCATTCTACAAGGGCAACAGCCACTACCACAGCCTTCTTAGTGGCAACCAAGGACATTATTGAGGCGGCTACTTGGACCTCCGTACATTTGCATTTTGCATTATAATTTACCTCTGTATTCCAGATCCCGAGCAGGGTTTGCCACTGCTGTACTGCAAGGGATCCTAAACACACCATAATCTATTCTTCCTCCTCCCTAGTTGGCTATGGTATTCCTGCAGATGCATCCATGAAGGACATAGTACAGTTTTGTACCTACCATAAATGTAGATGTCCGAACTGGATAGCATCTGCAGTCAGGATTACCCTCCTTCCCTCTGTGGTACTGGTATTTACCCTCCTAATAGCTAGCTGGCGGGGTCTCTTATGGTGTATTTGTTTGTATATATGTACATACATGCTTATTTTTGTGTTTGACTTCTATCTTTTTGGAAACATTGGCATTTACCCAAAATTTAGCCTTCCAAGAGGGCAACTGGCATCTGGGGCAAGAAACACTGAGGAGACCAACAGAGATGACGGGTGAAGGACAACCCAGTTGTTATGACTGCAGATGCTATCCAGTTCGGACATCCACATTTATGGTAGGTACAAAACTGTACTTTCTCCCTGTCGGAGCTTCGGCGCAGGTGAGTTCGGCCCCGACATCGGCCTCAGAGCCATCCCTCTCGGTGCCGGGAGGAGTCCTTGTCTCTTCGGAGCGGGGACCCCCTTCCCTGCCTGATAGGGGCGCCTTTGAGGTCATGAGGAGTGTGCTGGCCCCTGTGCCTGCTCCACGGTCGGCTCCTTCGGCTCCTCCCTCTATGGTGCCTGCTTCAGTCTCTATCCGCCCTTCCGATCCCGAGCGTGGAGAACAGACGCTACAGGTAGCCCCATTGGGTGTATCCTCCTCTTCCGAGGCCTCCCCTGATCCCTCAGGGGAGCCCCCTCGAAAGAGAAAATGCAAGAGGAAGCATGTAGACTCCCCTGAGTCAGTCACATCGGACACTGACTTGGATGACTCAGAAGGGTCCCCAAGGTCCCCCTCTGAGGATGTCTCATTTTCTGACATCCTGGAGATTCTTAAGCAGAGGGGAAACTGGTCTGCCCTTAACCCTTCTGAGGACAAGTCGGTGTACCTGGATTCGTTCGGTTCTCGCCCTTCCACCTCCTGGGTGTCTCCGCCTTTCGACCCACTCATGGATGTGGTGGCTCGAAAGGCGTGGACGGCTCCGGATACTATGGAACCAACTCCCCGGAGGCCTACAAAATTTATTACAGCCCCTTCTGACGAGCAGTTTCAAATTAAGGGCGTCCCTGTTGATGCCATGGTGGTGGCGGCGGTCACTAAAAAGGAGTTGGCTGACCCTTCAGTACCTGTCCATCCTCCTAATAAGGAATCTAGGACTATGGACAGGTATGGTAAGCGGATGTTTTCCTCAGCGACCTTTGCTATGCGGTCGCCGAATTATTTGTGCCATTTCACCCGTCTTCAGAGAGACCTTCTCAAGGAACTGGGTGATACCTTACAGGACCCATCAGCTGCAGGGTCTCAGGAAAAGACCAGCTCCCAGCTGGGGACCCTAAACTCTATTGTCAACTCCTCCATGCGGCTCATTTCCTATGCAGCCGATGGAGCGAGTAGGGCTGCAGGCACGGGTGTTGCTCTAAGGAGACACGCCTGGATGCCTTTGATGGTTCTGCCTTGTTTGGACCTCAAGTGAAGGATACATTGACCAGGTGCGAACAAAAGGCAAGACTCTCTCTGCCGTAGGAGTCCATTTTTCTACCCCTTCTAGACCATACCCTAAGGGTCAGAAAGGTGGGAAAATGTGGTTCCGTAAACCTCAGGGAGTACTGCCTGACGCACGTGGTGAGCTTCCCTCCAGAGGCAGAGGAGGGAACAATAATAGACGCCGCCCGAAAGGCAGGGGGGGGGTCCGCAGAATCAGGGTAGCAGAGAATACTTCTCTGACAAACCCTTCCAGCACCCCTGAGGAGCTGCAAACCCTTCCAGCACCCCTGAGGAGCTGCCCGACTGTCCATCTTCAGAGGCAGTCGGGGGAAGATTCACTGTACCTAGAAGCCTGGCATTCCCTCACACAAGACAATTGGGTACGGTCGATCATATCCGAGGGTTACAAAATTCCCTTTATTCATACCCCACAACCGCCAAAAGGGCCCCTTCCAGACGTTCCACCCAGTCTGCGGGATCAAGCAGCACTAGAAATTTCAAAGCTGCTAGAAAAAAAGAGCCAGCCAGCCAGTCCCAGCAGACCAACAAGGATCCGGAGTCTACTCCAAGTTCTTTTTGGTACCAAAAAAGACAGGGGTCTGGAGACCTATTTTGGATCCCAGCAGGCTGAACAAGTCTGTTCAAAGAACGAAATTCCGGATGGTCACACTTCAGTCCATTCTACCCTTCCTGGGTCAGGACAATTGAATGTGCTCTATAGACCTTCAGGATGCGTACTATCATATCAAAATGAACAGGCGCTCCAGGAGGTTTCTCCGCTTCCGGCTGGGAGCCAGTCACTACCAATTCAGAGCCCTGCCTTTTGGCCTCACCTCAGCCCCCAGGGCATTTACCAAATGCATGGCAGTGGTTGCAGCTCACCTGAGACGAAAAGGATTCCAGGTGTTTCCATACTTGACGACTGGCTCCTTACTGCCACCACCAAGCGTCAGCTACTCCATTCCAGAGATTATACCCTCCAAATTTGCAACGAGCTAGGTATCACTATAAACTCCGAAAAGTCTGCCTTGTCAATCTATTACCTTCATAGGCGCCGTTTTAAACACTGTGGAACTGTCAGCAAAACTGCCTGTACAAAGGATTTCAGACATTCGCGATCATATTCAAATCCTACTACAAGAGAACAGAGCCCAGGAAAGATTCGTACTAAAAACCCTAGGTCTCATGGCAGCAGCTATCACATTACTCCCCCTAGTTCGCTTTCACATGCAGATCCTGCAATGGATGCTGTTTTCCCAGTGGTCCTTTCAACAGTTTCCAGTGTCACACAGCATTCTAATCACTCAGTCATGCAAAGGGCACCTTTCGTGGTGGATGGTCTCCCCTCAGGTTCTTCAGGGCAGACCCTTTGTCCTTCCTCCTCCTGTGGCTACTGTGACAACGGATGCCTGCCTGATCGGTTGGGGGTGGGGGGGCATTTTCAGGGCAGGACAGTCCAGGGCACATAGCAGCCTTTCGAAGGCCACCTGCATATGTCTTGGAAATGAGAGCGGTACTTTTAGCGTTGCAGGCCCTTCAAGACTCTACCCACCAGGACTATTGCAATTCAGACAGACAATATGTCTGTAGTGTGGTACATCAACAAGCAGGGCGGAACCAGGTCCTACCCCCTATGTCGAGAAGCACTCAGACTGTGGCAGTGGGGGCAATCTCTTCTCAACTGTTTCTGGTAGCAGCGCATATCCCCGGGACGTCCAACGTCACAGCGGACAGGCTGAGCAGAGCCATTCTCATGCCCCACGAGTGGTCTCTCAACCAGCTAGTAGTGGAAAAAATCTTCAGAAGGTGGGGTCAGCCTTGCTGCGATCTTTTTGCAACCCCTCAAAACAGCAAATGCCCAGACTTCTTCACCCTCTTCCCTCTCCCAGGTCTTCCCCCCCAGCGACGCTCTAGTCCACGATTGGCCCCGGGGTCTCCTGTATGCTCCCCCCCCTTTCCCTTAATTACTCAGTTAATCCAGAAAGCAACTGTTTTGAGATCCAGAATGATCCTTGTTGCCCCTTACTGGCCTCGACAAATTTGGTTTCCGTTCCTGCAACGTCATCTACTAGATCAACCCTGGCATCTGGACCCAGCGCCAGATCTTCTGACACATCAGTCGGGCGGGCTGCATCAATCTCTCCACCTCACAGCTTGGTTGCTCCACTTCCAACCCTAGCCAGGCTTCCCTCAATCTCTCATTCAGTTCATGACATCATCCTCGCTTCGCACAAGTCTACTACCAGAAAGACTTATGCTAACAAATGGAAGCATTTCTCTGTTTGGGCAGGGGAGAAACAAGTTGACCCTTTTACAGCCCCTGTCCATACCGTCCTAGAGTTTTTGGCAGAACTTTTTCAAATGGGATCATCTTCAGCCACCATCAGAGTTCAGTTGGCAGCTATTGCGAATTTTCATGTTGGATTGTCAGAGACCAGCATTATGTCACACAAACTTTGTAAAGCCTTTCTAAAAGGAACCCTCTTACTTAGGCCCCCGGTAAAAGATCCTCCCCCACCATGGGACCTAAATTTGGTGCTCTCGTCTTTAATTCTCCCTCCCTTTGAGCCTGCGGCTTTCTGTTCGTTAAAGTTGCTCTCTTGGAAAACTCTGTTTTTAGTAGCCATCACTTCAGCGAGAAGGGTATCGGAACTTCAAGCCCTTTGTGTTCGCCCTCTTTACCTTGTTTTTCACAAAGATAGAGTGTCACTTATTACCCAAAGTACTCTCTGAAAAAAATCTGAATCAGACCATCGATCTTCCTGTTTTCTTCCCACTTTATACCAATAGGTCTGAACGGAAGTTACATTGTCTAGACGTTCACCGTCAGTTACGCTTTTACCTGGATAGAACCAAGCAGACGAAATCAGAACAGATCTTCCTGTCTTACGTGGAAGGGAAACAAGGCCTGCCAATTTCCAAAGTAACCTTGTCCAGGTGGTTGACCTCTGTTATGTTGATTTACCAATTGAGGCATAAAGAGCTCCCTATTAAGCCCAGAGCTCATTCAACCAGAGCATTAGCTTCTTCAGTAGCCTTTCAGGCAAGATTGCCAATGGATTCCATTTGTGCAGCGGCCACATGGGCCTCTCCTCATACCTTCATTTCTCATTACAAGCTGGACATGACCTCTAGAAGTTGGGTTCCACTGTACTCAATAGTTTGTTCCACTGAGCCACCCAGGACTAAGGTGCTAGGGACGCTGTCCCATCCAGCAAGAATGAAGGCGAGATTGACAACTTAACATTGAGAAGTTATGTACTTACCATAACGTTCCATGTTAGTTGTCTTCTCGCCTTCTTTCTTGCGTCCCACCCTCCATCCCCCTAACCTGGCAAGACCGAGAGTATCTTCTGAGATGTGTTATCATGAGATCTGAAGTAGGAGATTCATTTGTCTGCAACCTGTGGGTTATGGATCCGATATCAGATCCGAACCGGCATGGTTTACCAGCTATGGATCCAAGCTCTCAGCTCCTCCCCTCACCCATAATGCCCTGCTCTACCCTCATGACCTCAGATCTCGTTTGCCGCGCATGGTGACCAGATTTTTTTCCAGCTCTCCAGCTAAGTGCTATATTTAGTGTTTAAATTAGTCAAATTTAAAAATTTTTGGTTAATTTTGTGTGAAAGTGTACGTTTCCCTCTTGTATTATTACTTTTTTTAGAGTTTAATCTTAAATTTATATCCCTCCCCTCGCTGGTAGCATAGTGTGTGTTGGGCCTGTGAGTGATTTTTCTTTTTTAGTTACTTTACTTTAGTTCTAGTAACTTTTATTTTGTTAGCTTGGGATGTCTGAGCAGCCCAAACCTATTTTCTCTAAGTGCTCCGAGTGTGGCCATAAGCTTTCCCCAGCTGATGGCCACACTCGGTGTTAGATGCCTGGGGTTGAACACCTCACATCTGGATGCTCCATTTGTGCAGGGTTCAACCCCAGGGCATTGAAGGAGCGGAGGTCCAAGCTTGTTTTGGCGGGTCTCTTGCCGCCGGACTCGGCTCCGGCCTCCGCTCCTTCGGGGTAACCGCCCCCGGTTATTCCTCCGGCTCCCCTCCTCCTCCTGGGACTCAACCTCCGCTTCTGGTTCGGAGGAGAGGATGCTAGAAGAAGGACCGGAGGAGAAGCACCATAAGCGGCAGGCCGAGACCTCTGTTTCGGCCCGCCAGCCAGCGGGCTTCTCCCGGCCCCCTTGTCTGCTGGCTCTCCTCCTCCTCGGCTCCGGTCTCCAGTGTGTTTTTCACCGGGACCTGAGGAGGAGGAGACCTGATCTCCGTCGAGGCTATCGAGGAGGCACTCAAGGCCTACCTCGGTAGCCTCGTCGAGATCAACGTACAGCCTATCGGATGCTGATCTGGACCGGATGATGAGAAGGTTCATCCAGGCCCAGCTGCAGATGGGAGTGCTCTTGCCTCCCCCCCCCCTCTGGGGGGGAGCTCAACCCCCTTTTTCAAGCCAGTTGCTCCTTCTCCGACCCGCTACCCGGGTTCGGAGCAGTTAGAGCCGAGCAGCTTCGGAGCCGGGGGTGGGTCGGCGCCGATAGTACTTGGTACTTCGGATCCGACCCTGCTCTCGAGTGCATCGGATCCGACCTCTCAGAGCCTGGATCCGAGCCTCGGATCCGGGGGGATCAGTGCTCCTTCGGCGCCGTCTGTGTCGGAGCGCACTGTCCCTTCGGATCCGAGCGCTTCGGCGCCAGCTCCGATCCACTCTTCGGATCCGAGGGGGAGCCGATTGTCGGATCCTTTGGTCGAGGTCGGCTCCCCTTTGGCCTTTGATGTAGTGGAGAGGGCCCTGTTGAGGGTCTCCGGACCCCGGCACTTGTTTCGGCTCCGCGCTCCCTCTGCACTGGGTCAGGCTTCCACCATCCGGCCCTTGGGACAGCCCGCTTCTGTGCCCCAAGCTGCTCCCCTGGAACAGGTTGCTGCTTGCGAGGAGTCCTCTGACAGCCCCCCAGAGGATGTTCCTCGCAAGCATACGCAAAAGGAGGCACATTGACTCCCGAGTCTCTCTCACAGAAGACACGGATTTGGAGGAAGGGAAGGCTCCCCACGGTCACCCCGAGGATGTCTCATTTGGAGACATCATGGAAATGCTCCGCATAAGGGGTGGTCTGCCCCAAGTCTTCCTCGGACGAGTCCGTGTTCTTGGAGGCATTTGAAGCGGGCCCGTCTACCTCTTGGGTGTCCCTCCTGCCGACCCCTGGTGGACCTCATTACCACCAGGGCGTGGAAGGAACCGGACACCGTGGAGCCAATCCCTAAGAGGCCCGACCGGATCCTCAGTCCACCGTCTCACCGTGCCCATTGGAGTAAGGCGCCCCCGGTAGATGCCATGTTGACGGCGGCCACCAAGAGGGAACTTGCACAGGAGAGTCCCTCAGTCCATCCCCCGAGCAAGGAGTCTCGGATGATGGACCACTTGGGGAAGTGGATGTTTAGTTCAGCGACCTTCTCGGTAAGGCGCTGAACTACCTGGCACATAATTAGGATGCAGCGATCTCATTAAAGAATACGCTGCATCTCCCCAGAGTCCATGTCGGAGGAGGACAAAGTGCTGCACTCCACCCGCATGGCCACTCTTAGATCAGTTACCAATACCTCTATGCGGCTACTCTCCCATGCTATGGAAGGCGCCGCTAGAGCCGCAGGGGCAGGTCTAGTCACTAGACGTCAGGCCTGGCTCCGTCATTGCGACTTCTCAGAGCCCTTCAAAGCGTCATTTGCGAACGCCCCCTTTGATGGTTCTGCCCTCTTTGGCAAAACCGTTCGCGACACTTTGACCCAGAGCGAGAAGGACAGGAAGACGCTGTCTGCCGTCGGAATCCGCTTCTCTGCACCCCAGAGGCCCTATTCTAGGAACCAAAAGGGTCAGAAGAAAATGTGGTTCCGGAAGTCGCAGCAATCCCAGCCTGCTCCGGACAACCAGTCCTTCAGTGGCAGAGGAGGACAGGGAGGACGCCGCCCTAGAGGCAGAGGGGCTCCCAGGAACTTCGGGTCCAGAGAACCTTCTCTGAGCGGGCGCAGCAACCCTGAGGGGTTGCCCGGCTGCTCCACTCTGGAGGCAGTCGGGGGACGTTTTTCGGGGCACCTAGCGGCATGGGAGTCCATAACATCAGACCGCTGGGTTCTCCAGATTATATCCAGAGGATACCGCATCCCATTTCGTCACTTACCAAATTTGAAGTCCCTCCCAGACGTTCCACCCGGTCAACGGGAGGCCGCTTTGGCAGAAATTGGCCATCTGCTAAAGAAAAGAGCCATCCAGCCAGTCCCCCCAGACCAGATTGGATCAGGGTTCTACTCCAGGTTCTTTTTAGTGCCAAAAAAGACGGGAGATAAGACCAATTTTAGACCTTTCTCTCTTGAACCTGGCAGTTCCCAAGGAGAAGTTCCGAATGGTCACTCTGCAATCTATTCTCCCCCTTCTGGGAGAAGATCACTGGATGTGTTCCATAGACCTCAAAGATGCGTACTACCACATCCTAATGGACAGGCGCTCCAGGAGGTTTCTCCGCTTCCGGCTGGGAGCCAGTCACTACCAGTTCCGGGTCCTTCCCTTTGGTCTCACCACAGCCCCCAGGGTGTTCACCAAAGTATTAGCAGTGGTAGCGGCCCACCTGAGGCTTCAGGGGGTGCAGGTCTTTCCCTACCTGGACGACTGGCTCCTTACCGCCCCAACAAGGCATCTACTACTATTGGCGCGAGACTCCTTTCTCCATCTTGCTCCCAGTCTGGGCATCACTATAAACACAAAGAAATCCAACCTAGCACCCACACAGCTCTTAGATTTTATAGGGGCCAGGTTAGACACAAGGAGTTTAAAAGCCTTCCTCACTGCGGACAGAGTTCAAAATCTGCAGCTCCAGGTGCGGGCCATTCTCCACTCAAGTTCAGTTCTGGCGGAGTTGGTCCTGAGGGCTCTAGGGTCCATGGCGTCTGCTATAGCACTTCTTCCTCTCGCCAGGCTCAATATGCGCATCCTCCAGTGGACTCTCTTAGTACAGTGGTCTTACCTTGCTCTTCCTATGCATCATCCCATTGCGATCAGCAAGGCTTGCAAGCGGTCCCTCCTGTGGTGGCCTCACTCCCCAGATCTCCACGGAGGCCGCCCATTTTGTGCTTCTCCCCCTCTCGCCACGGTGACCACGGACGCCTCCCGCCTCGGGTGGGGGCATTTTGGCGGACCGTCCAAGGCACGTGGAACGATTCAGAGACCTTACTGCATATCAACGTTCTAGAGATGAGAGCAGTGCTCTTAGCATTGCTAGCACTTCAGGACTTTCTTCCCTTGGGAACAATTGCGATTCAATCGGACAATATGTCGGTTGTCTGGTATATCAACAAGCAAGGAGGAACCAGGTCTTACCCTCTTTGTCGAGAAGCCATGAGAGTTTGGGAATGGGCAATCTCCACCAACCGCTTTCTCATAGCAACGCACATTCCGGGTCGGTCCAACATCCTGGCGGACAAGCTCAGTCGCACCATTCTGACCCCTTACGAGTGGTCTCTCAATACTCAAGTAGCGGAACGCATATTCGCACGGTGGGGAACTCCTTCATGCGATCTTTTTGCCTCTCCCTCAAACACCAAGTGCGACAGTTTTTTCGCTCTGATACCTCCTCCAGGAGGTTCCCCAAGAGACGCTCTGGTGCATGCTTGGCCACCCGGTCTTCTGTATGCTTAACCCCCTTGCCTCTGATGCTCCAAGTTCTTCAGAAAGCCTCTCGGATGGGGTGCAGAATGATTCTCATTGCTCCGTTTTGGCCTCGACAGATCTGGTTCCCCTTCCTAAGGTCTCACTCGGTGAATCCCCCTTGGATTCTAGAGCCCATTCCGGATCTGATATCTCATCCATCCCGCCTATCTCCTCCGAACCTGGACAACCTGAAGCTAACCGCTTGGCTGCTCCAGTTCCACTCTTGATCAGGACTCCCGGTATTTCGTCCCCTGTTAAGGCGATCCTGGTGGCAGCTCATAAACCGTCCACTAGGAAAGTCTACCGTAGCAAATGGAAACGGTTTTCTTTGTGGAGCGGCAAGGCCTGAACCCTTCACAGTTCCTCTCCCTTTAGTGCTTGATTTCTTAACCACTCTTTTAACGATGGTGCCAGCAGTTCCACAGTCAAAGTACAACTTGCGGCAATTTCACATTATCACATTGGTCATGACTCCAGTCCACTCATGTCAGCCAAGTTGTGTAAAATTTTCCTTAAAGGTACTTTCCTTCTCAGGCCCCCTGTAAAACAAGCGGTTCCTCCCTGGGACCTTTCCTTAGTTCTCCAGGCCTTGACCGCCCCCCCCCCTTCGAACCGGCAGCTACGGTAGATCTCAAATTCTTGTCGTTCAAGACTGCCTTCTTAGTAGCCATTACTTCGGCCAAGAGAGTGTCAGAGCTCCAAGCATTATCAGCTAAACCTCCTTACTTGATCTTTCATCCGGACCGTGTTTACCTCAAGACCAATCCGTCCTTTCTTCCTAAGGTAGCTTCTGAAGCAAACATTAATCAATCCATTAACCTCCCTGTTTTCTTTCCTAAATATGAAAACAAAGGTGAATACAAGCTTCACTCCTTAGATGTTCACAGGCAACTTAGATTTTATCTAAATAGAACGGCTGGTCATAGGCAATCCGACCAGTTCATTTCTTTTGCTAAATTTAATTTGGGCAAGCCAATTTCTAAAGTCTCTCTGTCTCGCTGGATTTCACAATGTATCTTATTGGCTTATCAAGCTTCAGGAAGGCCCGCACCAGAGGGTGTACACGCCCATTCAACCCGGTCAGTCTCTACCTCGGCAGCCTTTAAGGCTAGGATTCCTCTAGATGATATTTGTGCAGCAGCCACGTGGGCTTCATCTCATACTTTTATTTCCCACTATAAGTTGGATCTTGCATCTAGGGGTAGAGCATCCTTTGGCTCCGCGGTGCTCCGGAATATCCTTCCATGATGGCCGCCCAAGATTCAGGTAGCTGGGGACTCTGTCCCACAGGTTGCAGACAAATGAATCTCCTACTTCAGATTTAGAAGTTATGTACTCACCATAACGTTCCATCTGAGTGGTGTATTCATTTGTCTGCAACCATCCCGCCCTCCTATCCCCCTGGCCTTTCAGTTTCCTGCATATGGTGTGTTACCCTTTTCAGGGTGTTCTTGCTGTTGGCAAACTCGATCTGAGGTCATGAGGGTAGAGCAGGGCATTATGGGTGAGGGGAGGAGCTGAGAGCTTGGATCCATAGCTGGTAAACCATGCCGGTTCGGATCCGATATCTGATCCATAACCCACAGGTTGCAGACAAATGAATACACCTACTCAGATGGAACGTTATGGTGAGTACATAACTTCTAATTATCTCCTTAGCTACCTCTTTTCCCTTTCTTGGTAACTCTTAGTTTTGTATACCTAGATGTTTAGAGGTAGAGATATATATATATATATATATATATATATATATATATATATATATATATATATATATATATATTCTCTGTCATGGTGGGGACATGTAAGAAAGAAGGCGAGAAGACGACAACTAACATGGAATGTTATGGTAAGTACATAACTTCTCATTTTTAGCCAGTAGGTTTGCTGTGTCTTCAGTCTTGTTATAGGGAACCTCGTTTGCAGTCAGTGCAGTGTGTTGCTGCATCATGCTTTTGAGGTTATGAATGTAACTTTAAAAAAATGCCTTATTATTCTTTGCCTTGGATAGGTATCTTCACCTCAACCTAGGCTTTGATGGATTTTATTTATCCGAGTTATTTATTTCAATGACAAGGGCTCTGACATTCTGGTAATTATTCTTTTCTTTTGGTCAAATGTGTTTTATAATAAAGCTTGAAGATGTTCATGTTTCTCTGTTGCAGTCATCACACTTGTGTTAACTGCCTGCAGGTAGCCCTCAGTCAGCCCGAATACCAGAGTCTTGAGATTTCTGCGTCTGATGCTGTCGCTTCTTCCATGATGTCAGAGGTATAAAAATGCAGCCGACACCATTACATAAGCTTTTCTAGCCGCGCAGGAGCAGTTCGCAAGTGCCGGTCGGCCGCTACCTGAAATTTTTGTTTTTCGGTTTTCAAACCTGAAGTCTTCTAAAGGGCGGCGCAGTGGTGCAGCGGTTAATGTTGTCGCCTCACAGCAAGAGGTTCTGTGGTTTGATTCTTGGCTGAGGTGCCTTCTGTGCGGAGTTTGCATGTTCTCCCTGCATTCGCGTGGGTTTCCTCCAGGTACTACGGTTTTCTCCCACATTCTAAAGACATGCGACTGGAGCATCTCTCCCCGGGTCTCCGCTGAAAACAGGCTCTGTGGAACCTAGTCAGACTTTACCAATCAACAAATGTTAAATAAATAGCTTTATTTATTTTATTTAAGTACCCGTTGGGGATTCTTTTTTCTTGCTCTAACTGATGTCAGAAAAAGTTAACAATTGTCTTGCTTGTGGAAAGCAAATACCTCACAGAGATTTCCATTCTTACTGCAGCACCTGTTTAGGCCCAGACCATGATGATGTTCATCGTGTTTCACTGTTGCAGTCATGACTGTAGGGTTCTCCCCTGCCGGCAGGCAGCCCTCGGTAAACCAGAATCCCAAAGTCTGGGTCCGGCGTCGGCTGTTCACCCATGCTTCCTGACGTCAGAGCGCCAGGAGTATAAAGCTGACAGCCGACGCCATCTTCTCCAGTCTTTCTTGCCGTGCGGTGATAGCAGTTCGCAAGTGCCGGTCGGCTGACTCCTGACGAATTTTTTCTCATATACTTCGATCCGAAGACTTTCTTCTCCACTCAAAGCTCAGTACCCCATTGGGGAAACTTTTTCTTGCTCCACTCCGATGTCAGAAAAAGTTAATAATTGTATTTCATGTGGGAAGCAAATACCTCATAAGGATTTTCATTCTTACTGTATTCCTTGCTTAGGCCCTGACCACGACGTAGCTAGTTGTCGGTTTTGTGCTAGATTCAATCAACGTACAATTAAGCAAAGGTACGATTTTGCTTTTCATTACTTCGGTAGGCGCTTTAACTAGAAAATGTCGTCTGATACGGTCCCGGCTACCGGAGTTCACAAACGTCGCAAGGATAAAGCCAGGCCTCCGAGGTCCAAATCTGACGATAGCGTGCAAGCGGAGCCAGCTTCATGTTCGGCCGTCGTCAGTGAGGTGCTTTTGCAGCCCCTGTCATCAGCCATTTCAGAACCGACGGCCGAAACGGACTCTCATGAGGAGCCAACCAGGCCTTTAAATATTTCTGTTGCAGGACCTTCGGACAATGCTCCTTCAGATGGGTCTGGAGCCGCTGTGCAGGTACCGGCTTCCGAAGGGGTCTTCAGGCCTTCTCAGCTACTAGTAAAGGCAAAGACAAAGACAAAGACTCCTTCTAAATCAAAGACTACAACACAGGCCTCTTCTGAACCGGCTCCCAAGTCACAGAAACAGTTACTCAAGATGGCGGAGGATTTACTTACTATGATTAGGGGTTCTCATCCCCCTCCAGATAAAAGGCCAAGGCAGGATGTTTATTATGATTCCTCTGATCAGGCTTCAGTTTCCTCTGTTTCTTCTTCTGATCAGGAATATTCTTTCCCTCCTTATGAGGATTCTGATGCTGAAGATTCCATTCCTTCAGCTTCTCCCCCTGAGGAATTCTCTTTTGGGGAAACTTTGCATGAAATGAGGGAACATTTCCACTGGGAAGGACAGGAGTATTCGGAATCCAAGAAAAGACTGAGGGATTTTCTTCTTCTTCCCCAACATAGACCCCTGGCTATTCCTCCTGTTTTGGATATTGTGGATGATGCCTTTTCGGAGGCTAACTTAACCCCTGACTCTTTTCCTCCTGCTCCTGTTAAGCCTGATAGATATTACAGGGTCCCTGATTCCCATCAGTTTTTATACAAGAACCCTTCTGCTGACCCTGAAACCATTTCTCAGGGTCCTAAGGGAGTTAAGGCCGCTTCAGCCAAAAATCCCATTCCTACTGAAAAGGATTCTCGATCCTTAGAAAGATGGGGCAAAAAGGTGTACACTTCTGCTACTTTGTCCATTAGGGCTTTAAACTGTCAGTTTCATATGCTTAAATCCCAGAAATTTATCTTGTCTGTCTTAAAACAAAAGCTTACTTCCATTTCTGCCTGTGCAGATGATAATGAATTACATGACTTATTGCATACCACTGAACAGGTTGGGAAGCATGGTTTACACCGTGGATTTGATGCCTTGGAGGCTTCTTGTAGGGCTGCAGCCTGTGGCACAGTCATTAGAAGGCATGCATGGCTAAAGGAACAAAATTTGCCTGAACAAGTAAAGGCTAAATTATTGGATGCTCCTGTTCAGCATAATGTTTTGTTTGGATCAAAAGTTGAAGAGGTGATTAAAAAGATGGAGGATAAGGCGAAATCCATGCAAACAGTTAAAGATTTCTTACAAGTACAGCCACCTAGATTTAGCAGGAATTGGCCTTCAAAAACTTAGTCCTTTCCCACTTCAGACAGGCCTCAGAGGGGTAGATATAGACGCTCCAGAGGGAGGCCTCAAACACAAGCTGCTTATAGACCAAGACAGTGGATTGCTTCCACCCCTAGGGGAGGAGAGGACAGGTCACAATCTCAAAGGAAACAAACTCAATGACTCCCTCTGTTGGGCTACAGGAACTTCTTGCCTGGAAGCCCCTTTCGGAGGAAAACTCTCTCTCTTTTTTATCAAAATTGGACTCAAATAACCCAAGACAAGTGGGTTTTGGATGTGGTTTTAAGAGGTTACAAATTCCATTTTCATACCTTACCAAGGCCATGCGGATGGCCAGACCTTCCAAAACATCAATGGACGGAGGCCTTAAGCCAGGTGGAAGCTCTTTTGGCTATGAATGCCATAGAACTGGTTCCTCTTTCAGAGATGGGAAAAGGTTTTTACTCAAGGCTCTTTCTAGTCCCAAGGAAGCAAAACTCATGGAGACCCATTCTGGATCTGACCACCTTTCTAGAGATTCCAAAATTCAAGATGCTTACTCTACAGCAGCTACTTCCAATGCTGTCCAAAGATGCATGGATGGTAACTTTGGATTTAAAGGAGGCATATTTACACATTCCCATCAGGCAGGATCGCAGAAAATACCTCAGGTTCAAGGCCGGATCAAGGCACTTTCAATTCTCTGCGCTGCCCTTTGGATTGTCTACTGTGCCCAGGGTCTTCACCAAATGCCTGGCTCCAGTAGTAGCTTACTGCAGACTCAAGGGAATTCAAATTTACCCTTATCTGGACGATTGTCTAATTCAGGCAGACAGCAAGGATGTCTTACTCCAGCATCTAGAATTTGTACAGAACCTCCTCAAGTTCCTGGGATTCTCTGTAAACATAAAGAAGTCAAATTTGACACCATCACAACAGATAACTTTTCTGGGTGCACTTCTAAACACCACAACCCAGATGGCATTTCTGACATCCGAAAAACAATTACAGCTGGCTTCAACTTTCATAACCTTGGCAACTCTAACTCAACTTTCTGCAAGGAAATTCCTGCAGGCTTTGGGTTACATGGCCTCCT
The DNA here is from genome assembly GCF_019279795.1 of Protopterus annectens. Lineage (NCBI taxonomy): Eukaryota > Metazoa > Chordata > Ceratodontiformes > Protopteridae > Protopterus > Protopterus annectens. The sequence goes on along the minus strand of NC_056726.1, from coordinate 817,225,265 downwards.
GCATCCTTCTCGTACCATATGCAAGACTACACATGAGGAAAATACAGTGGTACCTAAAAAGTGTATGGTCTCAGCATTGCCACAGTTTAGAGATACTAGTCTCCATCCTTCCTTGCCTTCAAAAGGAATTTCTTTGGTGGTCAAGGGCATGTGCTGTAAACAAAGGGAAACCCTTCCGTCTGCCTCCTGCCTCTCAGATTCTAACCACGGACGCCTCGGATTATGCTTGGGGAGCCCATTTTCAGGGCAATTGTCTGCAGGGCCTTAGGACAAAGGATCAGAAGCACCTGCATATCAACTTAAAGGAAATGTTAGCCGTTCAGAAAGCTCTATTGGCCTTCAGGAATCTTTTACAACCAGGACAACTTCTAATACGGACAGACAACACCACAGTTATGTGGTACATAAACAAGCAAGGGGGATCTCATTCCTACCCCCTTTGCAGACTAGCCATGGATCTATGGAACACAGCTCTAGCTTGCAATCTGGATCTTCAAGCTTTGTTTCTACCAGGGAAACAAAACTTCCTGGCAGACAGTCTGAGCAGAAACTTTTCGGATCCACACGAGTGGATGCTGGACACCAAAATATTCAGGATGATAACAGCAGTCTGGGGATGTCCTCACATAGACCTCTTTGCATCCCATCTCAATCATCAACTACAGAATTTTTGCACCAGGACTTTCCACAGAGAAGCTTGGAAAGTGGATGCCCTGTCATTAAGTTGGAGGAACCTCTCGGGATATGCCTTTCCGCCTCTTCCTCTTCTTCCACGGGTTTTATTGAAGATAAAACAGGACAAGCCCAAGATGATAATCTTGCTGGCTCCAAATTGGCCTCTGCAGTTTTGGTATCCAACTCTAAAAAACCTATGCCTGGAGCCCCCTTGGGTTTTACCTCAGTTTCCGACCCTTCTGTCCCAACATCAGGGTCAGGTTCTACACTCTCATGTCAGAACTCTCAGCCTGGCGGCCTGGTTAATCCAGGGCTTTTGATTTCTTCTTTACTACCCAAGCAGGTTATGGATGTCATTTTAGAAGCCAGACGTCCTAGCACTAGAAAATCTTATGCAGGAAAATGGAAAAGATTTTGTTCCTGGATGCAGGCTCAGGATTCTGATCCTCTTCTTCCTAACATTACTTTAATTTTACTTTACTTGACAGATCTCTTACATAAGGGTCTCTCTTTTTCTTCCATTAAGATACATGCCTCTGCTATTTCTGCTCATTATAATACAGACCCTCCCATCTTTTCCCACCAGCTCATGAGACAGTTTCTCAGAGGAGCTAAGAACTTAAGACCTCCTAGACCTCCTCCCATTCCTGCATGGGATCTCAACTATGTTTTGGAAAAACTAACCTTGCCTCCTTTTGAGCCTGCTGCCTCTTCTGACATCAAGTTTTTATCTTGGAAGACAGCTATCCTGTTAGCCCTAACCTCTGCCAGGAGAGTTTCAGAGTTACAAGCTCTTATGGCTGTGGAACCTTATATTATGTTTCATCAAGACAGAGTATCTTTGAGGACTAATCCTACCTTCATGCCTAAGGTGGTTTCCAAAGTGTCTTTAAATCAGACTATCCACTTGCCAACCTTTTTCCCCACTCCTCAAAATAAAGGGGAAAGGATCTTGCATTCCTTGGATGTACACAGACAACTACGTTTTTACCTGAACAGAACCAAGGACATCAGAAAATCAGAACAATTGTTTGTTTCTTATGCTTCAAATTTCCAAGGTAAAGCCATTTCAAAACAGACCATTTCTAAATGGATTGCTCATGGAATCAGATTTTGTTATTCTCACCATGGAAAGCAAATCCCAGGGAGTATACGGACTCATTCCACCAGAGCTGCTGCCACTTCTGCGGCCTTCCTCAGGAGAGTTCCTACCAAGGACATTTTGGAAGCTGCAACTTGGAGTTCAGTGCATATTTTTTTCTAAGCACTACAATCTTCTTCTCTACTCTAAGTCTAGGGCAGGCTTTGCCTCTGCAGTCTTGCAGGGCCTTTTAGCCGCCCCTTCCTCTTTATGACCACCGCCCTTTCTTTCAGCTTTGGGATTCTACCCTACAGTCATGACTGCAACAGTGAAACACGATGAACATAGTACAGTTGTGTACACCTACCATAAATGTAGATGTTCGAGTGTCTTCACTGTTGCAGTCTGGGTTTCCCTCCCTCCTGTCCCTCTTATTTTTACTTTTGTGTATTTCCTTTTCTCACCATTCTTCTGAGGTGTATTTGCAAAGGTTATGGGACCTTTTTCATTTTGGGACTCCTGACATCTGGGGCAAGAAAAACTGGAGAAGATGGCGTCGGCTGGTCAGCTTTATACTCCTGGCGCTCTTACATCAGGGGGCAGGGTTGAACAGCCGACGCCGGACCCAGACTTTGGGATTCTGGCCGACCGAGGGCTGCCTGCCGGCAGGGGAGAACCCTACAGTCATGACTGCAACAGTGAAGATACTCGAACATCTACATTTATGGTAGGTGTACACAACTGTACTTTCCTCGCTGTCTGTTTTGTGCCTTGTTTAATGCCTGAACTATTCGTCGGCTGGCTATCTTTGTTGCAAAGTTCTTTCGCTCTCGTTCTCTGTGTTCCGAAATGGCTTTGGTAAGCCATCTGACTACCGATCTTCCGAAAAAACGTAAGGATAGACAGACCACATAGGTCCAAAACTGCCGACGCTTCCATTAAGCTAGTCGCCAGTCCGCCGGTACTCTGGTGCCTTCTCAGCCCTTGATACCCTCTTCTACAGATTTGCAGGCCTCTGCTGAGACCCATTCGGAGTCTGGTATGCCGCGAGATGTTTCTTCGATTATGGAACCTGCGGATGTCTCTACCTTGGATAGGTCCGGAGCCGCTGTGCACGCACCGGCTTCTGAGGGTGTAGTCTGACCTTCCAATGTTAGTATTAAACAGACTACTTTTTTTCAGACTAAAACTACCAAGATGTTCATCGTGTTACACTGCTGCAGTCATCACACTTGGGTTATCCTGTCATCAGGCGGTCCCGCAGTCGGCCAGAGTTACAAAGTCTTGGTCCGGCGTCGGTTGCTGTCGCTTCTTCCTTGACGTCAGTGCGCCAGGGGTAAATAATATGCATCCGACGCCATTTTCTTCAGTCTTTCTTGCCCCGTGGTGCCCGAAGCAGAAGCAGTTCGCAAGTGTCTGTCGGCCGACTCCTGAGATTTTCGAAGTCGAATTTCAGATCCGAAGTCTTCAATAAAGCTAAATACCCCGTTGGGGAAACCTTTTTCTTGCCTCAGACAGATGTCAGAAAAAGTAAATAATTGTATTTCTTGTGGGAAGCAAATACCTCATAAGGACTTCCACTCTTACTGTATTCCATGCCTAGGCCCTGATCAAGACTTCACTAGCTGTCGGTTTTGTGCTAGATTTAACAAACGCACTATAAAAAGACGTTTTGATTTTGCTTTACACTACTTTGGCTGAAGGTTCAATTATACTATGCTGTCAGATCAGCCGACGACCTCAATACCGAAAAAACGCAAAGACAAGGATAAAGACAGGCATTCGAGGTCCAAAACCGACGACGAAACCTCTTCTAGGCCAGTCGCCGGTTCTCAGTGAGGCGCTTTTGCAGCCCCTGACACCCGCTACCTCAGAGCCACAGGCCGCTTCCGACTCCCACGTGGAGACATCTAGGCCTTTGGAAACTCAAGGTATTGGGCCTACGGAAACTAATCCCTCAGATGGGTCCGGAGCCGCTGAGCAGACATCGGCTTCTGAGGGTGTTTTCAGACCTTCACAACTTAAAAACAACAGCTAAGACAAAGGTACCATTAAAGACAAAGAAACAAGTGCAGGATTCTCTTGGACAGTCCTCCATGCCTAAGAAACAGATGCTTAAAATGGCCGAAGACATCATTACTCTAATCAGGGGTTCCCATCCCCCTCCTGAGAAAAGGCCTAGGCAGGAAACAGACTATGACTCCTCTGATCAGGTTTCAATTTCCTCTGATTTCTCTTCAGACCAGGGATACTCTCTACCCCCCTATGAGGACTTTGATGCTGAAGACTCTATCCCTTCAGCCTCTCCTCCTGAGGATTATTCTTTTGGGGAGACTTCACATACCATGAGGGAGCATTTCCATTGGGAAAGTCAGGATTACTCAGAATCCAAGAAAAGGCTCAGGGATTTCCTCTTATTGCCTCAGCACAGGCCCCTGGCTATTCCGCCTGTGCTAGACATCATGGATGATGTGTTCTCTGAATCTTCTAGCTTATCTCCTGACTCTTTGCCCCCTGCTCCAGCCAAGACAGATAGGTATTACAGAGTCCCTGACTCTCACAAGTTTCTTTACAAAAACCCTTCTGCTGATCCAGAAACTATTTCCCAGGGTCCAAAAGGGGTTAAGGCTTCCATTGCAAAAAATCCAGTACCCTCTGACAGAGATTCCAGAGCTTTAAATAGATGGGGGAAGAAAGTATACACGTCTGCAACCTTAGCAGTAAGAGCCTTAAATTGCCAGATGTTCATCGTGTTACCCTGCTGCAGTCATCACACTTGGGTTATCCTGCCGTCAGGTGGTCCTGCAGTCGGCTGGAATTCCAAAGTCTTAGTCCGGCGTCGGTTGCTGTCGCCTCTTCCCTGACACCAGTGTGTCAGGGGTATATATAATGTGACCGAAGCCATTTTCTTCAGTCTTTCTTGCCGCGCGGTGCCCGAAGCAGAAGCAGTTCGCAAGTGCCGGTCGGCCGACTCCTGAGATTTTCGAACTCGAATTTCAGACCGAAGTCTTCTATAAAGCTAAGTACCCCGTTGGGGAAACTTTTCTTGCCTCAGACCGATGTCAGAAAAAGTTAACAATTGTATTTCTTGTGGGAAGCAAATACCTCATAAGGATTTTCATTCTTATTGCATACCTTGCCTAGGCCCAGACCACGACGTCACTAGTTGTCGTTTTTGTGCTGGGTTTAATAAGCGTACTATAAAAAGACGCTTTGATTTCGCATGACACTTCTTCGGTAGAAAATTTAACTACACTATGCCGTCGAGGCAACCTACTAACTACCAGAAAAAAAAACTCAGGATAGGCAGAGGCAGCCCAGTCCAGTCCTAAGCATTCTGGTCCTGTCTCTGGTCCTGCTCTCATTAGTGAGGCTCCGACGCAGCCCCTGACAACCACAGATATGGAACCCGAGACCGCTTCGGAACTTTTGGCGGAATGTACCAGGCCGACGCAGCCATTTTGTTCAGGCCCTTCCGACGACATTGCTGAAAAAGATGGTGCTGCAGAAACACCTTCGGTTTCTGAAGGCGTTTTCAGACCGATGACGCTCACCATTAAAATGTATCCTAAGACAAAGACTCCTATTAAACCTAAAAGGACTGCTCTTCAGTCCCCTGTTTAAGGCCCCATGCCTAAGAAACAGATGCTCAAAATGGCTGAAGATTTGATCTCTTTAATCGGTTCCCAGCCTCCTCCTGACAAAAGGCCTAGACAAGAGGAAGATTATGCATCCTCTGAACAAGTGTCCATTTCTTCTGACTCCTCGGAGGACCAAGATTACTCCTTCTCCCCTTATGAAGATTCTGATGCTGAGGATTCCATTCCCTCAGCTTCTCCTCCTGAAGACTACTCCTTTGGGGAAACTTTACACACTGAGGGAACATTTTCACTGGGAAGGTCAGGACTACTCTGACTCTAAGAAAAGGCTCAGGGAGTTCCTTTTACTCCCCCAGCACAGACCACTTGCCATCCCACCAGTTTTAGACATTGTGGATGATGTTTACTTAGAATCCAGTTTGAACCCAGACTCTCTACCCCCAGCTCCGGCCAAACCTGACAGATACTACAGAGTGCTGATTCCCACAAATTTCTTTATAAAAGCCCTGTTGCTGATCCAGAGACTATCTCCCAGGGTCCCAAAGGGGCTAAGGCTTCTATGGCTAAAAATCCAGTACCCTCTGAAAGGGACTCCAGAGCACTAGACAGGTGGGTGAAAAAGGTTTACATCTCAGCCACTCTAGCTATGAGGGCACTAAATTGCCAATTTCACATGCTAAAGTATCAGCAATTTCTTATCTCTCAGTTAAAGCAAAGAATGAGCACTCTCCCTCAACAGTCTGAATTGAAAGAAATGCAGGATCTGTTGCATGCAACTGAACAGGTGTGCAAACATACTTTACAATGTGGGTTTGATTCTTTGGAGGCCTCCTGCAGAGCAGCTGTCACTGGGTCTGTTATACGTAGGCATGCTTGGTTAAAGGAACAATCTCTGCCTGATCATGTTAAAGCAAAGCTTCTAGATGCTCCTTTACAGCAGGATGTTCTTTTTGGAGTTAAAGCAGAAGAAGTCTTAAAGAAAATGGAGGATAAGGCAAAATCTATGCAGACAGTCAAAGATTTCCTACAGGTACAGCCCCCTCGCTTCAGCAGAAACTGGCCAACAAAAAATTGGTCCTTTCCAGCTACTGACAGACCACAGAGGGGTAAATACAGACGTCAAAGAGGCAGAGGACAACCACAAGCCCAGTACAAACCTCGCCAATGGAGCACTGCAACACAGAAGGGAGGAGAAGACAGGTCCCAGTCTACCAGAAGGCAAACTCAATGACTTGCACCTCATCTGGCCAAGCAACAGTCTCTTGGCAGCCCCCTTGGGAGGAAAACTCGCACTTTTTTCAGACAACTGGCACATTGTCACAAAGGACAAATGGGTCCTAGACATAATTTTACGAGGATACAGATTCCATTTCCACACCTTGCCAATGAAAAGAGGGATGCCAAACCTGCCACAAAATCAATGGGCAGAGGCACAAAAACAAATTACAGCTCTCATGGACATGAGCCATTCAACTGGTACCTACTCGAGAGCAAGGTCAAGGATTTTAGTCCAGACTCTTTCTAGTGCCCAGAAAGGACAATGCCTGGAGACCAATTCTGGACCTTTCAATTCTAAACACCTTCTTACAAGTACCCAAATTCAAGATGCTAACACTACAGCAGCTTCTTCCCATGTTGGGCAAGGAAGCATGGCTAGTAACGTTGGACCTCAAGGAGGCATACCTGCATGTCCCTGTCAGACAAAGTTGCAGAAGATACCTCCGTTTCATTGCAGGTTCAACCCATTACCAATTCTCTGCACTGCCCTTTGGCTTATCTACTGCGCCCAGAGTCTTCACAAAATGCCTGGCACCAGTAATTGCATACTTCAGACAAGGAGGAATTCAAATATACCCATACCAGGACGATTGCCTCATCCAAGCAGAAAGAAAGGACATTCTCTTACAACATCTGGCTTTTGTAAAACATCTACTAAGTTGCCTGGGGTACACAGTAAATGAAAAGAAGTCAAAACTAGTACCCTCACAAAATGACATTCCTGGGTGCCAGCTTGAATACAACGGCCCAGAAGGCTTATCTGACGCCAGACAAACAACAACTGACTCAATATTTCAAAACAATGACAACAAAGACCCAACTAACTGCAAGAAAAATTCTGCAGACCTTGGGCTTCATGGCATCTTGCATACTACTAATACCATTTGCAAAGCTGCATATGAGGAAATTACAGTGGTACCTAAAAGGCGTATGGTCTCAACACAGCCACAGCTTGGACACAATGATATCTCTCATTCCCTGCCTACAACAGGAGTTTCTATGGTGGTCACAGGCATGTCACCTCAACAATGGTCAGCCTTTCACCTTGCCCCCAGCCAGGCAAACAATGACAACAGATGCATCAGACTACGCTGGGGGGCACACATGGCAGGACAGTGCGTTCAAGGTGTATGGACTGCAGATCAAAGGAATCTGCACATCAATCAAAAAGAGATGCTAGCTGTACAGAATGCTCTGAAAGCCTTCAAGAATCTATTACATCCAGGACAACTTACAATAAAGACGGACAACACCACAGTAATGCGGTACATAAACAGACAAGGGGGTACACACTCCTACCCTCTATGCAGGCAAGCAATGACCTTGTGGAACACAGCTCTGGCTTACCAAGTCCAGTTACAAGCTCAATTCCGGCCAGGAAAGAAGAACACATTGGCAAACGAGCTCAGCAGAAACATCATGGATCCCCACGAGTGGAAACTGGATCCACAAGTATTTGTAATGATAACTCAAAAATGGGGCCTTCCAGACATAGACCTGTTTGCCAGTCCTCAAAACTATCAACTAACAAAATTTTGTACAAGGACACTTCACCATCAAGCTTGGAAAGTGGATGCACTCTCATTCAGTTGGAAAAACCTGACCGTATATGCCTTCCCTCCATTGCCTCTCCTCAGAAAGGTGCTTCTGAAAGTCAGAAAGGAGAGACCACGACTGATACTCATAGCCCCAGACTGGCCACACCAGCACTGGTACCCACTATTGAGGAATATGGCCCAGGGCCCACCTTGGATCTTACAACAAATTACCCATTTGCTCACACAGCAAAACAATCAGATACTTCACAGCCAGCTCAAAACCTTAAATCTGGCTGCATGGCAAATCACCTAAGCATCCAGCCAGCTCCTCTTTCCCAAGCAGTTATGGATGTTATTCTGGAAGCTAGGAGGCCGAGCACCAGGAAGGCTTATTCGGACAAATGGAAAAGGTTTTGTGCCTGGAACCAAGCTAAAGGCCAAAACACAATTCAGCCTCCCATGCCTCACATTCTACAGTATTTAACTGAGATGTTGCACATAGGACTTTCTTTTTCTTCCATCAAAATCCATGCTTCAGCTATTTCAGCCCACTACAACACGGATCCACCCTTATTTTCGCATCCACTTCTAAGGTAGTTCCTCAGAGGGGCAAAAAACATTAGGCCCCCCAGGAGAGCACCTACACCAACATGGGACCTCAATTTTGTTCTGGAAAAACTTACTACCTCCCTTTGAACCAGCTTTCTCTGCAGATCTTCAGTTCCTATCATGGAAGACTGCCCTGCTGCTAGCAATAACTTCAGCTAGAAGAGTCTCAGAGCTGCAGGCACTAATGGCAGCGGAACCTTTCCTCATTTTTCATCAAGACAGAGTTTCTCTACGAACTAATCCTTCCTTTATGCCTAAGGTGGTTTCCAGTGTGGCTTTAAATCAGATCATCCACTTACCCACCTTCGTCCCAAATCCACAGAACAAAGGAGAGAGATGCCTGCATTCCTTGGACATTCACAGGCAACTTCGTTACTACTTGGATAAAACTAAGGCTTTCAGAAAATCTGACCAGCTCTTTGTATCCTATGCTACAGCTGCACAAGGGAAGGCTATTTCAAAACAAACGATTTCCAAATGGATAGGACATTGCATTCGTTTCTGCTTTACCCATCATGGAAACGAGTTCCTGCTACCATTAGGCCCCACTCTACCAGGGAAACAGCTACATCTACAGCCTTCCTCGGGGGGGTTCCAACCAAGGGCATTTTGGAAGCTGCAACTTGGAGTTCAGTACACACCTTTACCAGACACTATCACTTACCACTTTACTCTAAGACTAGGGCGGACTTCGCCACTGCAGTTCTGCAGGGCCTTCTAGCTTCCTCTAACCCTCTGCCTCCTCCATCCATCCTTAGCTTTGAGATTCAACCCAAGTGTGATGACTGCAGCAGGGTAACACGATGAACATAGTACAGTTTTGTACCTACCATAAATGTAGATGTTCGAGTGTACACCCTGCTGCAGTCCAGGTTACCCTCCCTCCATCCCCTCTGATCTAACTGGCTAAATCTCTACAATACCTTCCTGATGTATTTGCTTATAGCTGGAGGGATTTTGTGTTTTTGCAAAATTAACTCAATTTGGTACTAATTACTGACCACCTTTTTGGGGGCACCTGACATCTGGGGCAAGAAAAACTCAAGAAAATGGCGTTGGTTGCATTATATATATATATACCCCTGGCGCACTGACGTCAGGGAAGAGGCGACAGCAACCGATGCCGGACCAAAACTTTGGAATTCCGGCCGACTGCGGGACCGCCTGACGGCAGGATAACCCAAGTGTGATGACTGCAGCAGGGTGTACACTCGAACATCTACATTTATGGTAGGTACAAAACTGTACTTTCCACATGCTTAAGTACCAACAATATTTAATGGCTCAGTTAAAACAGAAAATGCTTGCAAGCACAGAAGCTCCTGATTGTAAAGAAATGCAGGATTTATTGCATGCAGTTGAACAGGTGGGAAAAAATACTCTGCAGTGTGGTTTTCATTCGTTAGAGGCCTCTTGTAGAGCCGCTGTTACAGGTTCTGTTATTCAAAGACATGCTTGGTTAAAAGAACAGAGTTTACCTGATCATGTTAAGGCAAAATTATTGGATGTTCCTTTACAGCATTGATACCTTGTTTGGTGTTAAGGCAGAAGAGGTGTTAACGAAAGTGGAGGATAAAGCTAAATCTATGCAAACAGTCAAAGATTCCTTACAGGTGCAGCCACCTCGGTTTATTAGAAATTGGCCAACAAAGAATTGGTCCTTTCCAGTGTTAGACAGGCCACAGAGAGGCAGATACAGACGCCCAAGAGGCAGATCTCAACCCCAAGGTTCAAACAGACAACGACAGTGGGGCACCTCAACCCCAAAAGGAGGTGAGGACAAGTCTCAATCTTACAGGAAACCGTCACGATGACTTTCCTCTTCGTACGCCAAGCACGTCCCTTTTGGAAGCCCCCTTAGGGGGAAAACTAGCACTTTTTTCTCAGAACTGGCAAACAATCACCCAAGACAAATGGGTTCTGAATATTGTGTCTCAAGGTTACAGATTCCACTTTCATACTTTACCAAAGCTAAAAGGAATGCCAGACCTGCCACAAAATCAATGGGCAGAGGCACAAAAACAAATTTCAGCCCTCATGGACATGAGAGCTATTCAAAAAGTACCACAACAGGAACAAGGACAAGGATTTTACTCGACTCTTCCTGGTCCCCAGAAAGGACAAAGCCTGGAGGCCCATACTAGACCTTTCAATTCTGAATACTTACCTGGATATTCCGAAATTCAAAATGTTGACTCTACAGCAGCTTCTACCCATGCTGGGCAAGAAGGCTTGGCTTGTTACTCTGGACCTCAGAGGCATAGCTGCATGTCCCTATCAGACAAAATTGCAGAATATACCTCAGATTCAAAGCTGGTACAATGCACTACCAATTCTCTGCACTGCCCTTAGCTTATCTACTGCGTCCAGGGTCTTCACAAAGTGCCTGGCACCAGTAATTGCATTTTGCAGACAAAAAGGAATTCAAATATATCCATACCTGGACGACTGCCTCATTCAAGCAGAGACAAAGGACATTCTTCTAACAGCATCTGGCGTTTGTGAAAAAATTGCTAATTTCAGTAAACGAAAAGCAGTCAAAACTAGTGCCCTCACAACCGATTACATTCCTGGGTGCCAGCTTAAATACAACGGCCCAGATGGCTTACCTCACGCCAGACAAACAAGTACAACTACCTCAATATTTTCAATTACTGGCAAAAAAGTCCCATCTCCCTGCAAGAAAAATTCTGCAGGCCCTGGGATTCATGGCATCTTGCATACTACTAATACCATATGCCAGACTGCATATGAGGAAATTACAATGGTACCTAAAAAGTGTTTGGACTCAACACTCTCACAGTTTAGAAGCAGTAATACCAATGATTCCCTCCCTACAACAGTAATTTCGATGGTGGGCACAGGCATGTCACCTAAACAAGGGTCAGCCTTTCACCCAACCCACAGCCAGGCAAACTGTAACAGATGCTTCGAATGCAATTACTGGTGCCAGGCACCAGATGGCTTATACTCACTACAATTCCAGTCTCACATAGACCTACCACGACAGCAAACCAAACACATAAACCCACAAAAACATACTCGGAGGCTCTAAATAAAAATCTGCCTAAGCAGCAGAGACCTCCAAAGCAGACACCCAAGCAACCGCTACCCCAAAACAAAACACGTGCAACACATAGCTCACAAAGCCAGTGTGCCAAACAGTCACAGCCCTTAAGGCTAAACAACACACCTAATACACTTGTAATAGGTGACTCTATCGTCAGGCACACTGACGTCCCGCTCACCAGGCTGAACAAGGAGAAGGTCACGGTGAGCTGCCTGTCCACCACATAACACAAGCACTCAGGTCACTCCAAGACAAGTACAAATATGACTCAGTCATTGTCCATGCTGGTGTGAATGACCTGAGACGTACCACCCTGGACTACATGAAAAGAGACATAGAGGAGCTCTCTGAGCATGTAGCCCAGGCCGGTATGACCCTGACCTTGAGTAGCATCTTACCCTCACCAAGAATTATGCCACAATATGAAGACAAGATGATCAATTTCAACAATTGGCTTAAGTATTGGTGTCATTCAAAGGGGATCCAATGCCTGTCAGCCTGGGATGACATGCTTGACAAGCCACGATGCTTCGCTAGGGATGGCTTGCACCTGTCACCCCTGGGCTTTCGGATATTGTCAGACTCTTGCCACCCCCATAGTGCCTTTTTTAGGCAAGGCTCAAAAGACAAACCCACCTCCATAGGTATCACAAGGGATAAGAAACTAAGAGTAATGCTACTCAACGCCAGAAGTCTAAACCTCAAGATGCACGCACTCGAATCTCTCCTTAGCATGGAGAACCTCAATATCTGTGCAGTAACAGAAACCTGGTTCAAGGCTCCCGAGAGCACCCCCGCACTTACCAGGTTATACCTCATACCATGCTTTTCGGCCCCAAAACTTGGACCGAACCACAAAAGGAGGGGGAGTATCAATATTCGTCAAAGATACCCACACTTCCAGGTTGGTGGCACAGCACGAAGGATCAGAGACTATCCATGTGCAACTAACAGTGGGTAAAACTGCCTTCCAGTTTATAGCCTGCTACAGACCACCCTCCCAAACCCAGGAACCCTACTCGGCCTTCCTGAGAACACTGGAAAATATGAAGGTCTCTCCAAACACCATTTTATTGGGCGACTTCAACTACCCAAACATAGACTGGGAGCATTACTCTAGCTCCAACACCCTAGCCCAAAGGTTCCTAGAATTTATGAACTCAAATGCTATGGAACAACTTGTTACCACTCCCACAAGAGGGGAAACATACTGGACCTGATCATCATCAACATGGGGGCTCTATGCTCCAGAGCAGAAGTGTATCCCTCACTGGTAAGATCAGACCATAAACTAATCTCACTGGATATTCACATCCCGACCCCGCCCCCTGCCCAGAAAACCACAGTGAAAAACTTCTCTAAAGCAAATTTCACACTCCTCAAAACCGAGGTGGAATCCTTCAAAGCCCCCGGGCCTGTGGAAAATACGGCCCAGACGGCAGAATCCTTTATAAACGCATTCTATGAACACGTTCAGGAATGCATGGATCATGCAATCCCAAATGAAACCAAGACCCAATCCTCCAATGGCAGGCTTCCTGTCTGGTGGACCCCAGCCATAAAGAAACGATACAATAGAAGATAGAGCAAAATCCCAAAAAGGGAAGGCATCTCTGATCCGTATTAGCAAAAAACTACGGGCACTCATAAAATCGTCTAAGGCCAGCTTCAAGAGAAAAATTGCCCAGGACACTAAGGATAATCACAAGGCTTTCTTTAGTTATGTTAGGAACCTGGGTGGGAATTCCCAGATATGCTCAGAATTAGTCCAAAATGACAAAAAATACACTGAACCCACAGACATTGCCAACATCCTAGCCGACAGGTTCAACGCAAACTCCCCCTCCCACCAAAGGGCAAATATCTATCCCAGCAGAGTGCTGCCCCCCTGAAATCTCAGATGCTTAGGTAAGAGCCGCCCTCTCCAAAGCAAAAAACACAGCATCAATGGGACCAGACGGTGTCCTGGGCTGCGTCCTACATGAACTCCAAGAAGAGCTAAACCCAAACATAAAACTACTGTTCAATCTCCCTTACTACAGGATATGTATCCAAAGAGTGGCGTACAGCAACAGTGGTCCCTCTCCACAAAGGTGGTGCCTCAACGGATCCTGGAAACTATCGCCCCATAAGCCTGACTAGCTTGGTCTGCAAAGCTATGGAAAGGATCATCATGGACCTCATAAATAAAGATATTGGGGACCGACAGACACTGGATCCTACCCAGTTCGGCTTTAAGGGCATATCCTTCCTCTTAAACCTGGTCGATTTCTTTGAAACAGTCACCAAGGCCATTAACGAGGAGAAGGTGGTCCACACAGCCTACCTGGACCTCGCAAAAGCCTTCGATACAATACCCCACTCGGGCATTATAGATAAGCTCACCAGCTTAAATTTAAACCCCTATGTCACTAGATGGGTTGCAAACTGGCTCAAGGACAGAACCCACATGGTTAGAATTGCTGGAGCCATGTCAGACTCCAAACCAGTTACAAGTGGCATCCCACAAGACTCGAGAAATAAACTTTCAAGACCGGAAAAACAAACTAGTGAAAACCACCGCTAATTCCAAAGCCAAGAACTCGATTCAGGCCAGTCCAAAATGTACAAAACATGAAAAACAACAAATTTTATTAAGGCACTGTAAAAGCTTTTCGTTAGTACCTTGCACTAACTTCTTCAGACAAGCAAAACATTCCCACCATTACAAGTGAGTTTAAATACCAGCATTGAAACACTTAACCACGCCCCTTGCTCTCCCTTTAGCTCCTTAAAGGTACAGATCACAGCTAACTAAGGTGCATTTGCAATTCTCTATTAACATAATAAAAAATAAATAAAAAATTCTTACACCGAGACTGTAATAATAGCAGGCTTTGAAACTGAAAGAAAAAAGCCCAATATTTTGATTATAAAACTGTATAAAGTAGATAAATATGTAAAATATATAATAACATAAAAATAACCATGTTCAACCTACAGCATAAATACTAATAATGGAAGCGCAACGCTTCCTAATCAAAAATTACCTATGCATACATTGAATCTTGCCTGCTTTCAAGTAAAATAACTAATGTAATGATTATAATAGATATAATGAAATTAATGCATACTGTCCTAAGTATCTAAATAACTAGAACAGCTACCCAAGAAAAATAAATATAATAATAATTATATCTCACTAAATAATAATATAGAAATATAAAATAGGACATATAACATATAATATAACATAAATTTAGGCTACTCAGTATAGGTTTAATACTGTCATTAAATAAAACAGGTCTAAAAGTTAGCGTATCTAGACCTAAAATTACTAAATAAAATATGAATCAATAATATATATTGTAAAATAATGATAATGATGTATAATCATAACAATAGCTGATGACTATTAACCCTCCACCACTGTCGACTAATAAAGAGTTATAAGACTCGGTCCTGGGACCTCTCTTGTTCGGTATATATTTCTCGGAGGTACAGGCCAACACGGAAGGACTGTGGCTGACCAAGATGTCTGCAGATGCAGATGACTGCAAACTGGACGCCATAATCGACTCTCCAGCCGACGCAAGCATCCTACAAAAGGGCCTCATAGAAACAGACAACTGGTGCCAGAGCCATGGCCTCAAGCTAAACGCCAAAAAGTGTATAGTCATCCCCTTTGGCAAAAACAAAATGCCCACAAATTACCACATAGATGGTAATCCATTAAGTACGGAAGAAGTAATTAGGGACCTGGGGATCCAAGTTGATAGCAATCTCTCATTTGAAAACCACGTGGCCAAAGTGATTAGAAAAACATTTTATATAGCCCACCTAATCATGAAGGGATTCACATCTAGATCAGGGGAGGTCATCGTGCCTCTTTGCTCATCCCTCATCAGGCCCATAATTGAGTACAATGCCCCTTTTGGGATGTACTTTACCAGACACCTGCAGCAACTGGAAAGTCCCCAAAAGTACCTCACCAAGCTGATCAACGGGCTCAAACAAATGCCATATGCTGCCCGGTTAAAGAAACTCCAGCTCTACTCAGTGGCATACTGCCTGCTCAGAGGCGATCTGTGCCTGACGTATAAAGCCATGTCCAGCCCGGAATTAATGGACATGCTGCACCTCAGAAAATCCAAATCCCATCGAGCTAAGCGCTCGAGAGACTTGAACCTCAGCACTGAAATAAATAGGACATGCTGGAGGGACAAATTCATAACCCAGAGGCTCCCTTCACTCTGGAATAAAATCCCAGTCCAGGTTAGGCAGAGTCCCTCATTGACTCTCTTCAAGAGGAATCTTGATGAGTGGATGGAAGATCGTAGGTTTACCCCGGGTATCACTTCTGTGTCACTGTTAGACAGAGGCACAGTATACTAACCTCGAAAAAGGGCATAGCAAAATTCATTTAAAATGGGTGGCGAAAGCCAAACACACTCTGGCTAGGCTTATAAATGCCCTAGGGCAGATAGCCTAGTATGAACCTATGAACCTATTACGCCTGGGGAGCACACATGGCAGGAAAATGCATTCAGGGCAAGCGGACCACAGACCAGATGCATCTTCACATCAATCAAAAAGAGATGTTGGCTGTTCAAAATGCCCTAACCGCTTTCTAGGACCTTCTACATCCAGGACAACTATTACTAAAGACAGACAACACCACAGTAATGTGGTACATAAGCAAGGGGGCACTCATTCTTATCCCCTATGCAGGCAAGCCATGACCTTGTGGAACACAGCTCTAACGTTCCAAGTTCACCTGCAAGCACATTTCCTGCCAGGAAAGAAAAATACTCTGGCAGATGACCTAAGCAGAAATATCATGGACCCTCACGAATGGAAATTGAATCCACAAATCTTCAGCATGATAACGCAAAAATGGGGATGCCTCCCCACTGAATTGCCAACTACAAAAATTCTGCACAAGGACTTATCACAAACAAGCATGGAAAGTGGATGCTCTTCTGTTCAGCTGGAAAAACCTAAAAGTTTATGCCTTCCCACCACTGCCTCTCTTTTCAAAGGTACTCCTAAAAGCCAGACAAGAAAAACCACAGATGATCCTGATTGCTCCAGACTGGCCATGCCAACACTGGTACCCTATCTTAAGGAACTTGGCTCAGGGCCCACCATGGATTTTGCCCCAAATTCCACACCTTCTGACGCAACAAAACAATCAGATCCTGCACGGTCGACTCAAAACCCTAAACCTGGCTGCATGGCAGATACTTTAGTCAAACAGGCAACACCTCTCTCTAAAGCTGTTATGGAGGTCATTTTGGAGGCCAGGAGGCCTAGCACCAGGAAAGCTTACTCAGAAAAATGGAAGAGATTCTGCGCCTGGAACCAGCCTCAAAGCCTTGACCCTCTTCTTCCAAACATTCCTCAGATTTTACAATACTTAACTGAGATGCTGGACAGATGCCTATCCTTTTCATCAATTAAGATCCACGCCTCTGCCATTTCAGCGCATTACAGCACGGATCCTCCTTTATTCTGTCATCCCTTGCTAAAGCAGTACCTCAGAGGGGCTAAAAACATAAGACCACCCCGGAGAGCACCAACTTGGGACCTCAATTTTTTTTTGGAAAAACTGACCCTGCCACCTTTTGAGCCAGTCAATACAGCCGATCTAAAATTTTTATCATGGAAAACAGCTCTGCTCCTGGCAGTAACTTCAGCATGAAGAGTCTCAGAGCTACAGGCATTAATGGCAGTGGAACCTTTTATAATTTTTCATCAGGACAAGGTATCTTTAAGGACAAACTCTACCTTTATGCCAAAGGTGGTATCTAGTGTGGCTCTTAACCAAACCATCCATTTGCCAACTTTCTATCCAAGCCCCCAGAATAAAGGGGAAAAACTTCTGCATTCTTTGGACATACACAGGCAGCTACACTTCTACTTGGACAAAACAAAAGCTTTCTGGTAAACTTGAACAACTGTTTGTAGCATATGCTGCAGGATCACAGGGCAAGGCTATCTCAAAGCAGACTATATCCAAATGGATAGGACACTGTATTCGATACTGCTACACACAGCATGGAAAATCAGTCCCTAATAACATTAGGCCTCATTCCACCAGGGCAACAGCCACTTCAACTGCCTTTCTCAGAGGAGTACCTACCAAGGAAATTTTGGAGGCTGCAACTTGGAGTTCAGTGCACACCTTTACCAAGCATTACCACCTGCCTCTTTACTCTAAATCCAGAGCAGGATTTGCCACTGAAGTTCTGCAGGGCCTCATAGCCAATCCTAATTCTTTATAGACCAGCCACCCAACCTTAGCTTTGGGATTCTACTCAAGTATGATGACTGCAGCAGTGTAACACGATAAACATAGTACAGTTTTGTACCTACCATAAATGTAGATGTTCGAGTGTTCACACTGCTGCAGTCCAGGTTACCCTCCCTCCATCCCCTCTGAACTAGCTGGACTTATCTATACCTTCTATACCTTTCTATCCTATACAACCTTTGGGGTGTATTTGCTGGTAACTGAAGGTATTGTTTTTTATTTTATATGTATATTTTTGATTAGCAATATGTTTTGCCTACCCACTTGGGAGCACCTGACATCTGGGTCAAGAAAAACTGAAGAAAATGGCGTTGGATGCATATTATATACCCCTGGCGCACTGACGTCAGGGAAGAAGCGACAGCAACCGACGCCAGACCAGACTTTGGAACTCTGGCCAACTGTGGGACCGCCTGACGGCAGGATAACCCAAGTGTGATGACTGCAGCAGTGTGAACACTCGAACATCTACATTTATGGTAGGTACAAAACTGTACTTTTCTCAGGCCCAGAGTTCACTGTATGCATAGAAAACCGACGACCAAAGCACATGCTCAAGCTCCCATGCCACAGAAACAAATGCTTAGAATGGCTGAAGACCTTATAACTAATGGGGAGGCCAGCCTTCCCCCTCTAAAAGGCAAAGAATTGATTTCCCTTCTGATTCAACAGACCACAAGTCTGATGACTGATCCCTCTGATTACCAGACATACCCTTATCTACCTTTGAGGATTCAGATGCAGAGGATTCCATTCCCTCTGCCTCCCCTCAAGAGGACTTTTCTTTTGGTGAAACCTTGCATACCTGAAGAGAGCATTTCTGCTGGGAATGCCAGGACTACCCACAGTCCAAAAAGAGACTCAGAGAACTTTTAGGCTTGCCTCAGCACAGGCCTCTAGCTATACCTCCTGTCCTGGATATTGTCGATGACGTTTTCATGGAATCCAGTCTTACTCCTTATACTTTACCACCAGCTCCTAGAAAGCTTGACGGGTACTACAGGGTACCTGACTCTCTCAAATTTCTCTCTAAAAATCCCACTGCAGATCCAGAGACCATTTCACAGGGACCTAAAGGTATTAAGGCTACTACAACCAAAAATCCTACCCCTTCAGACAAGGATTCTCAAGGGCTTTAGACAGATGGGGTAACTCTTGCCATCAGAGCTTTAAATTGCCAGTTTCACATGTTGAAGTACCAGCAGCATATTTTGGAATTAAACAAAAAATGTTGTTGCTTCCAGATTTTGCAGGAAATAAAGATTTACAAGAGTTGATGCATTCTGCAAACCAAGTCAGTAAGCATACTTTGCAGTGTGGTTTTGATGCCTTAGAAGCATCTTGTAGGGCTGCTGTCACTGGGTCCGTACTGAAAAGGCATGCCTGGCTGAAGGAACAAATCTTGCCAGACCATGTCAAAGCAAAATTAGTAGATGCTCCATTAAACCAGTAATGTTTGTTTGGCACAAAAGCAGAAGAGGTTCTTAAAAAGATGGAAGAAAAAGCTAAATCTATGCAAACTGTTAAAGATTTCTGCAGCCACCTAGATTCAGTAGGCATTGGCCTTCAAAAACCTGGTCCTTTCCAATCCCTACCAGGTCTTCTCAGCCCAAACCCAGGAGCAACAGACCACCAAGGCTACAGTCACAGGATACACAGAGATCTAAACAATGGAGTGCTCCCCCCTCAAAAACAGGGCGTGGTAAGCCACCCCCTTATGGAAAAAATTCACAATGACTTGTCTATCATCCTTCCCAGACATTCCCAAGTGCTTGCACCCCTAGGAGGAAAACTTGCCCTGCATGCAAAAAACTAGATGTCCATTACCCAGGACCGATGGGTCCTAAACATTGTATCCCCGGGATACAGATTCTACTTCCACTCCCTGCCAATCCCAAGCGGGTTGCCAGATCTTCCTCTAAACCAGTGAACAGAGGCTCAAAAGCAAGTACTTTCTCTTCTCAGTGTCAGGGATATTCATCCTGTTCCAATAGAGCAAAGAGGGCAGGGTTTCTACTCCAGACTGTTCCTGGTGCCCAGAAAAGAGGGCTCTTGGCGCCCTGTCCTGGACCTGTCCATTCTCAACACCTTTCTGGTGGCCCCAAAATGCTTACACTACAGCAGCTCTTCCTATGCTAGCCATGGACTCCTGGCTGGTCACCCTAGACCTAAAAGAAGCATGTTGTGTAGTCCAATCTCACCTTCATTTCTACATATGGGTTTGGAGCCGATTTACAAGCTCGAAGACTTCTGGTTGGCTCGTGACTAAGCAGGTATCCCATAGTGCACCAGTACAAACCCCAGGTCTCATTTGCCGCGTCAACGAGTTCGGTTGTGGTTCTCTTGGCTCTGGCTAAGTGTCAACATTTTTCTATTTAAATTTTGTATTACAGTTAATATTGTGTTGTAAGGTGCTATTCTCCTAGGCAGTAGTGTTTGTCCTTTTTGGTGCATTCTTAGCTTAAACTTGTTAGTCTAGTATCCTATGTGCCAGTTTAGCGTTCTTTGTAGGCGCCGTTGCGCTTTTTGTTTTTTTTTTTCCTTATCTGGTAGTTTTAGTTTGTGACTGGTTTCTGCTGCTAGTTAACAGGGGCTCCTGTTCTGTTGTTTTTTCTAGACCGTTATTGGCAGCTTAGTTTCCTTAATCTGAGATTTTATTTTTGGTGGGGAGCCGCTGGTTATTTGCTAAGGGTTGGAGTTCCTCCCTTAGTACGTTAGTTACTTTCTTCAAAATTGTTACCACATAGAGTTATATACAGTTTTGTGTGTGTGAGTTTTCTATTCTGTTTAAATTAGAAGGCCTAGTTTTCTGTTCCACTGAACTAGGCCCGTTTAAGTTAGAGGACCTAGTCCTCGTGGTACTTCCTTCTGTAGGGCTAGGCCCGTTTTAATTAGAGGACCTAGTCCTCTCCCCTTCTTCTTATTCTTCCTTTCCTGTGTGTGTGTATGAAATGTCTAAAGAGAGTAAGGAGCACAAACCTTCGGGTTTTAAGAAGTGCATGAAATGCTCCCAAAATATGTCTTTAACAGATGGCCACAGTAGCTGTGTCTACTGTTTAGGGGCCCATCCTGCAGGAATCGTGCTTGTTCTGCCATGCTTTCTCTCCTAGTGTGTTACAGGAGAGAAAGAACAAGCTTATACTTAAGGGTCTACTAAAACCATCTTTTGAGGAAGTTCTATCCAGTTCTTCAGCTTCCTCCAAGTCTGGCAAATCTAAGTCTTCAAAAAGGCCTTCTCCATCACCGGCTGGTGTCTCGGAGCTGCCTTCTAAACAGTCAGAATCTGCCTCCTCTACTCCACTGCATTTGGAGCCGAAGGAAAGCACCATTGTAGTGTCAGAGTCTGTTCCAAGTGTTTCGGAGCCAACCTCTGAACCGATTGAATCAGCAATTGAATCGTACTATGTTTTCCAGGAGCCTTTTGGAAGATGTGGAGAGGGTAGTGTTGAGTCTCCTGAAGTAGTTTGCCTTACCAAAATTATTGTTGGCTCCGACCCAGTCGGCCCCGGAGCCACTCGATCCAGCTTTGCCCTTGTCTGCTATTCCTCCTCTGGGCCATGTTGGCCCGCCGGAGTGCTTGCTGCCACCGGAGGTACTATCAGTTCCAGCTGGCTTTGGAGCCGGGTTCGGCTCCAACACGCTCGGTGCCATCCGTCATGTCCAGGAGCCGAAGCTCTCCTGTCGGCGCCGACCGAGAGGGTTGGAAACAATCTTTGGTTCCGAGCCTTCTCTCGGTGTGTCGGCCAGGGTGAGCTCGGACCCTGCATCTATCTCTGAGCCGACGGCTCTGGCTCAGACATCAACCTTTGTCTCTTCTGAGCAGGGGAGGTCTTCGGAGAGGTCGGCGTTTGAGATGATGAGGAGCGTGCTGTCTCATTCTCCAGCCCCTACCAGTGGAACCAGCACTCGTCCCCTGAGAGCACCCACTTCGGTCTCAGCCCGTTCTCTCTCCGGAGACAGCAGAAACCCTCAGCCTCAGGAGCCATTGGCTGGTGGCCCCCACTCTTCCGAGGCCTCCCCGGAATGTCCCTTCAAGGAGCCTCCCCGGAAGAGGCTATGTAAGAGGAAGCATGTTGACTCCCAGGATGACTCCTTGACATCACTGACCTCGAGGAGTCTGAAGGGTCCCCCAAGTCATCCTCTGATGTCTCCTTCGTGGATATCTTGGAGATTCTTAAGCAGAGGTGCGACTGGCCCATTGTCATCCCTTTTGATGAGGAGTCAGTGTACCTGAAGGCTTTTGGGTCTCAACCTTCTGCCTCTTGGGTGTCTCCACCTTTTGACGAACTGATGGATCTGGTCAGTCAAAAGGTGTTGGATACTCCTGATGCCATGGAGCCAGTCCCCAGGAGACAAAATAAGTTTCTGTCTGCCCCTCCTGGTAAAGAGTTTTTATCTAAGGGCGTTCCTGTAGATGATATGGTGGTGGCGGCTGCCACAAAGAAGGAACTGGCGGAGACTTCTTCCTCTGTTATTCCGCCAAATAAGAATTCTCGACAGATGAACAGATTTGGGAAACGTATCTTTAGTTCAGCGGCATTTACCCTTCGATCGTTGAGCTATCTCACTCACTTCACGAGATTACAGAGGGATCTCCTCAATGAGTTGGGAGATTCTATACAAGGTGCGTGTACTGAGGGAGTCCCTGACAAGATCTCTGCTCAGTTGTCCACCTTAAATTCTATAGTTAACTCCTCCATGCGGCTTATCTCCTGTGCGGCTGATGGAGCGAGTAGAGCAGTGGGTTCAGGAGTTGCCCTGAGGTGTCACTCCTGGATGAGTTTGTGTAATTTTGCGGAACCATTCAAGTCTACTTTCACCAAGGCCCCAATTGATGGTTACTCATTATTTGGTTCTAAGGAGAAGGACACACTCACTCGATGTGAGCAAGAAGGAAAGACACTTTCTGCCATGGGAGTACGTTTTACTGTTCCCTCTCGACCATACCCCAAAGGTCAAAGGGGCGGTAAAATGTGGTTCAAAATTTCCCAGAGGGTTTTTCCGGATACACAGGGTGAATCCTCCTTCAGAGGAGGAGAAGGAAATGGGAGACGTCGCCCTAGAGGCAGTGGCAGTCCGCAATACTAGCAAGGCCGTGATTCCTTTCGGGACGGCCTTATCAGCGCTCCTTATGTGAGGCCCGACTGCGTTTCTCTGGGGCCGGTCAGGGGTCACATTTCTTTGTATCCAGAAGCCTGGCTAAGTGTCACTCAAGACAAGTGGGTACAAACAGTTGTTGCCCTTTTCCTTTCCACCATTTGTTCCCAAGAAGATCCCAGATGTACCACCCAATCACAGGTATCAGGCAACTGTGGAGATCAACAAGTTGCTTTTAAAAAGAGTTATCCCGTCCATCCCAGCAGACCAGATAGGATCCGGAACTTACTCTGGGTTATTTTTAGTATCAAAACGAACTGGAGATTGGAGTCCAATATTGGACCTCAGCAGGTCAAACGAATCCGTGAAGGACAAGTTTCAGATGGTAACTCTGCAGTCGATACTCCAGTTGTTAGGGAAAGACTACTGGATGTGCTCTCTAGATCTCCAAGATGCCTACTACCATATAAAAATGGACAAGGAGTCCAGGAGCCATCTACGCTTCTGGCTGGGAGCCAGTCATCAGTTTCGTGCTCTGGCCTTTGCTCTCACCACAGCCCCCAGGGTGTTCACCAAATGCATGGCGGTAGTGACAGCTTACCTGAGACGTCAGGCATTCCAGGTGTTTCCGTATTTGGATGACTGACTCCTGTCCGCCCCCACCAGGCATCTACTCCTTCAAAACAGGGACACCACTATTCAACTTTGTGCTCAGTTAGGGATCTCCATAAATTGGGAAAAATTTGCATTATTGCCCTCTCAATCTGTGATTTGTATAGGCACAGTGGTCGACACAGTGAATATGACAGCTCGTTTCTCCGCCGACAGGGCACAAAACTTAATCTCTCAAATTCATTGTCTTCTCCCATTGCGGAAGGTCAAAGTGAAGTGGGTTCTTCAGCTCCTCGGGACTATGGCTTCCACCATTCTATTAGTACCATTAGCCAGGTTGCACATGAGAATTCTCCAGTGACTTTTGTCTTTCCAATGGTCCTTCCAATATTTCCCGCTGAGTCATCCTATCCTGCTGACGGATTCATGCAAGAAGGACCTTCTTTGGTGTTTAGCCCCCAACCAGTTGATCACGGGCGCCCCCTTTGTTCCTGCCCAATCCATTGCCACTATGACCACAGATGCCTCCCAGATCAGGTGGGGGGGGCCATTATCTCGGCAGGACTGTCCAAGACACATGGCAAGAACACGAAGTTCACCTGCATATCAATGATGATCTTCGTGTTTCACTGTTTGTCATTACATTTGGGTAATCTGCTGGCAGGTTGCCCTCAGTCGGCCCAATTAACAATGTCTTGGATCCTGCATCGGTTGCTGTCCCTTCTTCCATGACGTTGGGTCATCAGGGGTATAAAACATGCAGCCAACGCCATTACATCAGTCTTTCTTGCCACACGGTGCCCGAAGCAGAAACAGTTCGCAAGTGCCAGTCGACCGACTCCTGAAATTTTCATTTTCGAGTTTCAGAACCGAAGTCTGCAACTAAAAGCTAAGTACCCCGTTGGGGAAACTTTTTCTTGCTCCTTACCGATGTCAGTAAAAGTTAATAATTGTATTACTTGAGGGAAGCAAATACCTCATAAGGATTTTCATTTGTACTGTATTCCTTGCCTGGGCCCTGACCACTACGTACCTTGCTGTCGGTTTTGTGCTTTATTTAATCAGCGCACTATCCATTGTCGGTACATTTTTGCTTCTAAATATTTCGGTTCTCTGTTTAATTATCCAGAAATGACCTTGGTTAGCCATCCGACTACCGGAATACCGAAAAACACAAATAAAGACAGGCCGTTGAGGTCCAAAACTGCTGACGACGCTTCTCCTAGGCCAGCCGCCAGTTCGCCGGTACTCAGTGAGGCGCTTTCGCAGCCCCTGATACCCGCTACTTCTGATTCGCAGACCTCTACTGAGACCAATTCGGAGTCCGGTATGCCGCGAGATGCTTCACCTATGGAACCTGCGGATGTCTCTACCTTGGATAGGTCCAGAGCCGCTGTGCAGGCACCCGCTTCTGAGAGTGTATTCAGGCCTACAGACTTGCATATTAAACCGACTCCACCTTCAATACTAAGGCCTAAATCTCGATCTACGTCTAAAAAAACCGACGCACAGGCCACATGTTCAGGCCCCTATGTCTAAAAGACAAATGATCAAAATGGCTGAAGATTTAATTACTGGGGGTAGTGACCCCCCCCCCTTCTAAGAAGCCTAGGGCCGAACTTGACTATGAATCTTCTGAACAGGACTCTGTTTCTTCTGACTCTTCTAATGACCTGGATTTGTCCATACCTACTTATGAGGACTCTGATGCAGAGGATTCCATTTCCTCTGCTTCTCCCCCTGAGGATTTTTCTTTTGGGGAAACTTTACATACCTTAAGGGAGCATTTCCACTGGGAAAGTCAGGATTTTTCTGAATCCAAAAAGAGGCTTAGGGATTTCCTTCTTCCTCAGCATAGGCCTTTGGCTGTAACTCCTGTACTAGACATTGTTGATGATGTGTTTTCGGAATCCAGTATGGCCCTGATTCCCTGCCTCCGGCCCTTAGTAAACCAGACAGATACAATAGGGTTCCAGAGTCCCACAAATTCCTTTTCAAAAATCCTGTTGCGGACCCTGAAACCATTTCTCAGGGGCCCAAGGGCATTAAGGCTTCTACTGCTAAAAATCCTACCCCTTCTGATAGAGACTCCAGGGCGCTGGATAGATGGGGTAAAAAGGTTTATACTTCTGCAACCTTGGCAATCAGGGCTTTAAACTGTCAATTTCATATGCTAAAATATCAACAGCATATCATGGGACTGCTTAAACAGAAAATGATATTGATTTCTGACTGTGTGGAAAATAAAGATTTACAGGATTTATTGCATTCAGCTGAACAAGTTGGAAAACATACTTTGCAATGTGGTTTTGATTCTTTAGAGGCCTCTTGCAGGGCTGGTGTTACTGGGTCTGTGCTTAGAAGGCATGCTTGGCTTAAGGAGCAATCTCTGCCGGATCATGTTAAAGCAAAACTCTTGGACGCTCCTTTGCAGCAGGACCGTCTGACAATAAGGCTGAAGAAGTTCTAAAAAAGATGGAAGATAAAGCTAAATATATGCAAACTGCGAAAGATTTCTTACAAAAACAACCTCCAAGATTTAGTAGGCACTGGCCTACTAAGAACTGGTCCTTTCCAGCTCCTTCCAGAGCCACTCAAGCCAAACCCAGACACTCCAAAAGCATCAGGTTTCAGTCCCAAGAGACTTTCAGAACTAAGCAATGGGGTGCTTCCACTTACAAATCTGGAAATAACAAGACACTACCCTATGGTAAACAGTCTCAATGACTTTCCTTTAAAATTACCAAGCACTTAACTCTCAGCCGCCCCTTTCGGGGGAAAACTGTCTCTTCATGCAAAAAACTGGCAACTTATAACCCAGGACAAATGGGTTTTAAATAGTGTCCCAGGGATATAGATTTCATTTCCACACGTTGCCAACTCCAAACGGGTGGCCAGACCTGCCCCCAAGTCAGTGGGCAGAGGCACAGAAAGAAGTACTTTCCCTCCTAAACATGGGGGGGCTATTCAACTAGTACCAGAAGAGGAAAAGGGACAAGGTTTCTATTCCATACTTTTCCTGGTACCCAGAAAAGACAAATCATGGCATCCAATTCTGGACCTGTGTACTCTAAACACCTTTCTGGACATTCCAAAATTCAAGATGCTGACTCTTCACCAGATGTTCTTCTTGTTTCACTGTTGCAGTCATTACATTTGGGTAATCTGCTGGCAGGTTGCCCTCAGTTGGCCTGAATTCCAAAGACTTGGGTCCTGCGTCAGTTGCTGTCTTCTCTTCCATGACATCAGGTCGTCAGGGGTATAAAATATGCAGCCGACTCCATTTTCTTTAGTCTTTCTTGCCGTGCGGTGCCCGAAGCAGAAGCATTTCGCAAGTGCCGGTCAGCCGACTACTGAAATATTTGAGTTTGAGTTTCAGAACCGAAGTCTTCACTAAAGCTAAGTACCCAGTTGGGGAAACTTTTTTCTTGCTTTTTACCAATGTCAGAAAAAGTTAATAATTGTATTACTTCTGGGAAGCAAATACCTCATAAGGATTTCCATTTATACTATACTTCTTGCCTAGGCCGTGATCACAACATTCCTGGCTGTTGGTTTTGTGCTAGATTTAAGCAACGCACTATCAAGCATTGGTATATTTTTGAAACAGATTTAACTACCCAGAAATGTCGTTGGATAGCAATCAGACTACCGGAGTACATAAAAAACGCAAAGAAAAGGACAGAGAAAAGCAGTCGAGATCCAAAACCCATGACGAAGCTTCTCCTAAGCCGTTCGCCGGTACTCAGTGAGACGCTTTCGCAGCCCCTGATACCCGCTACCTTCGAGTCGCAGGCCTCTACCAACACCCGCAGGTACTCAGTGAGGCGCTTTCGCAGCCCCTGATACCCGCTACCTTCGAGTCGCAGGCCTCTACCGACACCCATGTTGAGTTCGGCATGCCGCAAGATACTCATGGTATTGAACCGACACATGTATCTCCCTCAGATGGGTCCAGAGCCGCTGAGCAGGCACCGGCTTCTGAGGGTGTATTCAGACCTCAACATTTGTATATCAAACCGATGACAGCTGCAAAACCAAAGACAAAAGCTACTTCTAAAACTAAAAAACTGACGCATGAGCCACGTGCACAGGCCTCTATGCCTAAAAAACAGATCAAAATGGCTGAAGACCTTATTACCTTGATCAGGGGTACCCATCCCCCTCCAGATATGAGGCCTAGGCAAGCCACTGATTATGAATCTTCAGATCAGGTTTCTATTTCTTTTGATTCCTCTTTTGATCAGGAATTTATCTGTACCTCCCTATGAGGATTCTGATGCTGAGGAGTCCATTCCATCTGCATCTCCTCCTGAGGATTATTCATTTGGAGAAACCTTGCATACTTTGAGGGAGCATTTTCACTGAGAGAGTCAAGACTTCTCAGAATCAAAAAAGAGACTCTGGGATTTCCTCCTCCCTCAGCACAAGCCTTTAGCCATTCCCCGATGTCCTTCATGGATGCATCTGCAGTCATAACAAGTGGGTTGTCCTGTCGTCAGGCAGCCCTGCAGTCGGAAAGTCGGGTCCGCCGGCTGATGTCGCCTCCACCCGGCGTCATCTCTGTTGGTCTTGGTATAAAAGCATCAGCCGCGCCATTTTCCTCAGTCTTTCTTGCGGCGTGGCGCCGAAAGAAGCTGTTAGCAAGTGCGGTCTGTCGGATCAGGAGATTACTTCTACGAACTGCTTGAAGACTTCTAAAGCTAAGTACCCGTTGGGACTCTTTCTTGCCTCAGCCGATGTCAGAAAAAGTTAACAATTGTTTAACCTGTGAAACAAATACCTCATAAAGATTTCCACTCTTACTGTCTGCCTTGTTTAGGCCCAGCCCGCGGCGTAGCAGCCTGTTGCCTGTGCCTCTTTCAACCGGCGAGCGCTTAGGCGTCGGGTCGGGGTTACAAGAACAGTTTTTTGTGCCTGATTTTTACAACATTATGCAGTCCGGCAGGAAGCCGTCGGTGGGTGAGTTCAGTAAGTCGGTACTTTTTTTGCGTTATTTGGATCCTCCGACTACCCAATCTTCAAAAAGCGCAAAGATAAAGGACCCGGGCGGGTCGGTCAGCGCGTTGCCGCCGGCAAACGCAAAGCAATGTCTCGGTTTAACCGAGAAAACTGCTCAAAGTACAGCTGAACCTATTCTTACAACTGAGGCCCCTGCTACAATTCTTGAATCGACCTCAGAAATTTTACCCACTACGGTGGTTGACTTATCAGACACCATCCCTTGGATGTCTCTACCCCAGCGCGTGGTGCTGCTAGGCCTCCAGCAGCCCCATATTAAGGCCCCCAGCCCCCAAAGCAGCCAAGACTACTAAATCAGTGCCTGTTAAACCCCCTCATCCAGGCCCTCTTCTAGTTCTCAAATGCTTTCTTTGGCAGAAGATTTAATTTCTTTAATTAGAGGATCTCAATCTCACCCAGACAGGGCCTCTCAGCCCCAGAGAAGAGACCTAGGGCAGAGCCCCTGAGCCAGTGTCTTCGGATGATTCTGCTGATGACTCAGACATAACTGACCAGCCTGAGGCTCCCTTCTCCAATTTTGAAGATTCTGATGCTGAAGAATCCATTCCAGCTGCTTCCCCACCAGAAGAATTCTCCTTTGAAACCTTGCATGCCATGAGAACAGTTCAATGGCAGCAACAGGATTTTCAGACTCCAGAAAAGACTTGGGACCTTTCTGCACCTCCCACAGCACAGGCCCTTAGCTATACCTCCTGTTCTCTCTGTGGTGGATGATGCTTTCAATGATGTTTGCTCCGCTCCAGATTCTTTACCCCAGCCCCTGCCAAACCAGACAGATTTTACAGGGTGCCAGATACTCATCACCACCTTTACAAGGCCCCACTTGCAGACCCAGAAACTATATCCCAGGGTCCCAAGGCAGTAGCGACCACAGCTAAAAACCCTATTCCTTCTGAAAGGGAAGCAAGGTCACTAGACAGATGGGGTAAAAGGTCTACACTTCAGCTACTCTCTCAGCTAGAGCTTTAAACTGTCAGTTTCACATGATACAATACCAAGAGTTTATGCTTGATCAGTCAACTACAAAACTAACTACTGATGAATCTCTTGATAAGAAATATGTATTAGACATGGTAAATAACATACAACAGGTTAGCAACCATTCCTTAAAATGTGGCTATGATGCACTGGAGGCTTCATTTAGATCAGCCATGACAGGCACAGTGATAAGAAGGCATGCATGGCTAAAGGAACAAGCTTTACGGATCATGTTAAAGCTAAGTTGCTAGATGCTCCTATGGACAAGACAAGTTTGTTTGGTACACCTGCCCAGCAGGTTATGAAGAAAATGGAAGAAAAGGCAAAATCTGTTCAAACTGTTAAAGATTTCTTGCAGGTTCAACCCCAAGGTTTAGCAGGAACTGGCCTGCCAAAATTGGTCCTTTCCTGACTCCACAAAATTTCAAAGGGGCAGGAATAGGCGTTTCCAGGCAGAAACCAATCCAGAGGAGGTGCCTACAGAGGCGACAGTGGCAAGGTAACAACAGAGGCACAGACACAGCCACTGCCACTACATCAGCACAACCACAGTGACTTAATCCTAAATCCCCTACCAGGGAACAAATAGCATCTCCTCTAGGCGGAAAGTTAACCTTATTTTCAAAGAACTGGCACTACATAACAAAAGACAAGTGGATTTTACAAACCATAGATCAAGGTTACGGTTTCACTTCCACACTTTACCAGTCAAAGAGGAATGCCAAATCTACCTCCAAATCAAAAACAGAGGCTCTCAATAATGGAGTTAGCAAACATGAGAGCTGTGGAAAGAGTGCCAACAGCAGAACAAGGAAAGGGGTTCTACTCCAGACTATTCCTAGTTCAAGAAAGGAAAAAAGTTGGAGACCAATTCTCGACCTGTCCACCTTAAATACATACATCATTGTCCCAAAATTCAAAATGCTGACCCTACAGCAACTTCTTCCCATGCTGGGCAAGGAGTCTTGGCTGGTAACTCTAGATCTCAAGGAGGCATACCTGCACGTCCCCATTCGACCAATCTGCAGAAGATACCTCAGATTTCTTGCAGGATCAGAGCACTATCAATTCTCAGCATTGCCCTTTGGCTTATCTACTGCGTAGTATTCACAAAATGCCTGGCATCAGTAATCATTGCAGACTACAGGGAATTCAAATTTACCCATACCTGGGCGACTGCCTGCTACAAGGGACAACAAAAGCAAGCTGACAACAGATTTACAAAGGGTCATTTACTTGCTACAAGGACTGGGATACACAGTCAATTTACAAAAGTCAAGGCTGATACCATCCCAAACAAGGACATTCTTGGAATTGGACACAGTACAACAAATGGCATTCCTGACTACAGAAAAACAAAAGAACTTCCTCTTTACTTCTTGGCACTAACAAAACTGAACAAGTTAACAGCAAGAAAATTTCTACAGGCCTTGGGCTTCATGGCATCATGCATAATCTTGGTCCCATTTGCCAGACTACATATGAGGAAACTACAGTGGTACCTAAAGAATTTATGGTCCCAACACAGACACAGTCTAGAAACAGAAATCCCACTAATTCCATGCTTAAAACAGGAGTTCCTATGGTGGGCTCAGGCATGCCAGTCAAACCCAGGCCTGCCCTTCCGCAGATGTCAACCAAGCCAGACCATCACAACAGGCGCTTCAGACCTAGGATGGGGGCCCACATGCTGGACAAATGCGTGCAAGGATTGTGGACACAGGATCAACTTCACCTGCACATCAATCTAAAAGAATTGCTGGCAGTAAAACTGGCAATCCAAAAGTTCAAACCATTCCTCAGAGGGCCAGTTGATGATAAGGACAGACAACACCACAGTCATGTGGTACATCAACAAACAGGGAGGCACTCATTCATACCCCTATGCAGAATGACCTTGGAGCTGTGGACCCTGGCACTCAGCTACAACATTCAGTTACAGGCAATATTTGTACCGGGAAAGACAATACTCTAGCAGACATACTAAGCAGAACCACGGATGCCCACGAATGGAAGCTGCACCGGACATCTTCAAGACCATCTCAAAGAAATGGGAATGCCACAGATAGACCTATTTGCATCACCTCTCAATCACCAGCTCAAAAAATTCTGCACAAGGACATTCCACCCACTAGCATGGAAAGTGGACTCACTCTCCTTCAACTGGAAAGGCCTAACAGCATATGCATTCCCACCTCTTCCTTTGATACACAAGGTACTGCTAAAAATCAAGGAAGACGTCCAAGGATAATGCTGATAGGCCCACACTGCCCAAGGCAACACTGGTACCCACTACTGAAGAGCATGTCTCGGAACAACATGTGGCCAATACCCCTGATGCCTTTGATGTTAACTCAGAACAATTACAACATCATACATCCAAACCTAAAAACGCTGCAACTGACTGCATGGAACATCACATAGCAGCAGCTAATCCAGAACTTTCCCAAAGTGTTAAAGACATTATTCTTGAAGCACGTAGTCCTTCAACAAGAAAGAACTATGCTGGAAAATGGAAAAGGTTTGTCATTTGGAGTACCGACCAAGAGGAAAAGATGTGTCAAACATAGATATGCCTAACATTCTGGAGTATCTGGCGAACTTCTTCATTCAGGCCTGTCCTACTCCTCCATCAAGATACATGCATCAGCTATTTCAGCAGAATACAGCTTTGATCCTCCTGTTTTTAGCACCCTTTGCTCAGGCAGTTCCTCAGAGGAATCAAAATGTAAAACCTCCAAGGAAACCACCATTACCAGCTTGGGACTTAAACTTTGTGCTAGAAAAGTTGACACTAGCACCCTTTGAACCAGCAGCAACAGCAGACCTACAACACCTGTCATGGAAAACTGCTTTCCTACTGGCAATTACTTCAGCAAGGAGGGTTTCAGAACTACAGGCCTTAATGGCAGTGCAACCCTTCCTAATCTTCCACCAAGATAGAGTGTCCTTGAGGACTAATCCTACATTTATGCCTAAGGTGGTATCCAGAGTATCTTTAAACCAGGCAATCCACCTACCTACCTTCTTTCCCAACCCACAAAACAGAGGGAAAGAATACTGCATACCTTGGATGTACATAGACAGCTACGCTACTACTTGGACAGAACAAAAAATAGCAGAAAGACTGACCAACTTTTGTAGCCTATGCAACAGGAAGGGAAGGAAAAGCTATTTCAAACAGACAATCTCCAAATGGATAGGAAATTGCATACGATACTGTTACTCCTTCCATGGAAAACCAATTCCACAGAACATAAGACCTCATTCTACAAGGGCAACAGCCACTACCACAGCCTTCTTACGAGGAGTGGCAACCAAAGACATTATTGAGGCTACTTGGACCTCCGTGCATACATTTGCCAAGCATTATAATTTGCCTCTTTATTCCAGATCGAGCAGGGTTTGCCACTGCTGTACTGCAAGGGATCCTACACACCATAATCTACTTTTATCCTCCTCCCTAGTTGGCTATGGTATTCTACCCACTTGTTATGACTGCAGATGCATCCATGAAGGACATAGTACAGTTTTGTACCTACCATAAATGTAGATGTCCGAACTGGATAGCATCTGCAGTCAGGATCCTCCCTCCTTCCCCTCTGTGGTACTCCTAGGGTGTTTACCCTCCTAATAGCTAGCTGTTGGGGGGGAGTCTTTATGGTGTATTTGTTTGTATATATGTACATATATGCTTATTGTTGTGTTTACCTCTATCTATTTGGAAACATTGGCATCTATCCAAATTTTACCCTGCAAGAGGGCTACTGGCATCTGGGGCAAGAAACACTGAGGAAAATGGCGTCGGCTGATGCTTTTATACCGAACCAACAGAGATGGCGTCGGGTGGAGTGCGACATCAGCCCGGACCCGGACTTTGGAATCCGGCCGACTGCAGGGCTGCCTGACGACAGGACAACCCACTTGTTATGACTGCAGATGCTATCCAGTTCGGACATCTACATTTATGGTAGGTACAAAACTGTACTTTTTAGACATTGTGGATGATGTGTTTTAAGAGTCAAGCATGACCCCTGATTCCTTACGTCTAGCTCCCAGTAAGCCTGACAGATATTACAGGGTCCCTGACTCACATAAAGTTTTATTTAGAAACCCTGCGGCTGATCCTGAAACTATTTCACAGGGTCCAAAGGGAGTTAAGGCCTCAACAGCAAAAAAAAATCCTACCCCCTCTGACAGATTCACGGGCACTAGACAGATGTGGAAAAAAAGTTTATACATATGCAACCTTGGCAGTCAGGGCCTTAACCGTCAATTTCATATGCTTAAGTACCAACAACATGTTATGGGATTGCTGAAACAGAAAATGTTGATTTCAGAATGTGCACAAAATAAAGAATTGCAGGAATTATTGCATGCAGCTAAACAAGTTGGAAGCATACTTTGCAAAGTGGTTTTGATTCCTTAGAAGCCTCCTGCAGGGCCGCAGTTACTGGATCTGTTATTAGGAGGCATGCCTGGTTAAAGGAACAAAATTTGCCTGATCATGTTAAAGCTAAATTGCTAGATGCACCCTTACAGCATGATTTTCTGTTTGGTATTAAGGCAGAAGAGGTTTTAAAGAAAATGGAAGACAAAGCTAAGTCTATGCAAACTTTTAGACTTCTTACAAGTGCAGCCACCAAGATTCAGTAGACACTGGCCTACAAAAAATTGGTCCTTTCCTGTGTCAGACAGAGCTCAAAGGGGCAAATCCAGACGCTCTAAGGGTTCCAGATACCAGGCGCAAGATTCATACAGGTCAAAGCAATGGGGCACTTCCACCTCCAAATTTGGAGGAGATAAAGCGTAAACCTACAGAAAGCAATCCCAATGACTTCCCTCTGCCTACACCAAGCACTTATCTTTTGGCAGCACCCATAGGGGGAAAATTAGCACTTTTTGCTCAAAATTGGCAGTTAATTACCCAGGAGAAGTGGGTACTAAACGTCGTATCACAGGGATAGAGATTCCATTTCCATACTCTGCCAATGGCAAATGGTTGGCCAGATCTGCCAAAGAATCAATGGGCAGAGGCACAGAAACAGGTTACGTCCCTCATGGATATGGGGGCCATTCAGACAGTACCAGAACAGGAAAAAGGACAAGGTTTTTACTCAAGACTGTTCTTGGTACCCAGAAAGGACAAGGCCTGGTGGCCAATACTGGATTTATCGATTTTGAACATGCGTGGACATTCCAAAATTAGAAATGCTGACTTTGCAGCAGCTTCTGCCCATGCTGGGCAAGAATGCTTGGCTGGTGACTTTAGACCTAAAAGAGACATACCTGTATGTCCCAAAAAGACAATCGTGCAGAAGATACCTCGGATTCAAGGCTGGCTTAATACCTTACCAATTCTCTGCACTGCCCTTTGGCTTATCTACTGCGCACAGGGTCTTTACAAAGTGCCTGGCACCAGTAATTGCATTTTGAAGACAAAGTATGCAAACATATCCTTACTTGGACGCCTGTCTCATTCAAGCAGAGAACAAGGACACTTTTCTTCGACACTTGGCGTTTGTGAAAAGGCTTCTAACATGCCTAGGGTACACAATAAATGAAAAGAAATCACAACTGGTACCCTCTCAAAAGATAACATTCCTGGGTGCAAGCTTTGATACAACTGCCCAGATGGCTTACCTCACGCCAGACAAGCAAAGGCAACTGACTGCTTACTTCAAACTGATGGCAACAAAAACCCAGTC
Organism: Protopterus annectens; assembly: GCF_019279795.1. Classification (NCBI taxonomy): domain Eukaryota; kingdom Metazoa; phylum Chordata; order Ceratodontiformes; family Protopteridae; genus Protopterus; species Protopterus annectens. The sequence continues at coordinate 817,189,703 of NC_056726.1, read as the reverse complement.
TTCTGCAAGGCAAATTCTGCAGGCTCTGTGCTTCATAGTTTCATAGTTTAGTACTAGGCTATCTGCCCTGGGGCATTTGTAAGCCTAGCCATAGTGATGTGGCTTTCGCCACCCCATGAAATGGTACAAAAATGCAAAGAATAGATTTAGAATACTGTGCCTCTGTCTAGTAGTGACACAATGAAGGTCCCCTTATATAATAGAATTAGTTTACTGTGCCACTGTCTAGTAGTGACACAGATGTGACCCCTGGGGTAAACTTACGATCTCCCATCCACTCATCAAGATTTCTCTTGAAGAGAGTCAGTGAGGGGCTCTGCCTAACATGAACTGGGATCTTGTTCCAAAGCATGGGAAGCCTCTGGGTTATGAATCTATCCCTCCAGCATGTCCTATTCATACTTGTGCCGAGGTTTAAGTCTTTAGCTCTCGTGGTCCTGATGGATTTGGATTTTTTGAAGTGGAGCATGTCCATCAGTTCCTGATTGGACATGGCCTTGTACATCAGGCAGAGATCACCTCTAAGCAGGCGGTATGCAACTGAATAGAGCTGGAGTTTCTTTAGTCTGGCAGAATAAGACATATGTTGGAGACCCTTGATCCACTTGGTGAGGTACTTTTGTGGTCTCTCCAGCTGTTGCAAATGCTGGGTGAGGTACATACCAAATGGGGCATTGTATTCAACCATGGGTCTGATGAGGGAGGAGTATAGGGGTACAATGACATCCTTGGATCTGGATGTGAATCCTTTCATGATAAGGTGTGCAAGGTAGAATGTTTTTCTAACCACTTTGGCAACGTGGGTGTCAAATGAGAGGTCGCTGTCGACTTGGGTCCCTAGGTCTCTGATTACTTTTCCCGTACTCAGTGGGTTGCTGTCTATGTGATAATTTGTGGGTACTTTGTTTTTCCCAAAGGGGATGACTATACATTTTTTGGCATTTAGTTTAAGGCCAAGACTCCGGCACCAGTTGTCCGTTTCTGTGAGGCCTTTTTGTAGGATGTATGTCTCCGCTGGTGTATCGACTATGGCGCCTAGTTTGCAGTCATCTGCGAACTTTGTCAGCCACAACCCTCCCATGTTTGCTTTAACATCTGAGAAATAAATGCCGAACAAGAGGGGTCCCAGGACAGATCCCTGTGGGACACCACTTGTGACTGGCTTTGAGTCTGACATTGCTCCAGCGATTTTAACTTTATGGGTTCTGTCCTTTAGCCAGTTTGCAACCCATCTAGTGACATAAGGGTTTACGTTTAAGGTGTTGAGCTTATCTATGATGCCTGAGTGGGGTATTGTGTCGAAGGCCTTAGCCAAGTCCAGGTAGGCTGTATGGACTGCTTTGCCCTCATCAGTGGCTCTAGTGACTGTTTCAAAAAAGTCAACCAGGTTCAAAAGGCAGGATCTGCCCTTTACAAAGCCGAACTGGGTGGGGTCAAGTGTCTGTAGGTCCCCTATGTCTCTGTTTATGAGTTCCATAATGATTCTTTCCATAGCTTTGCAGACCAGGCTGGTTAAGCTTATGGGGCGGTAGTTCCCAGGGTCTGTAGAGGTACCCCGTTTGTGGAGTGGGACCACTGTTGCTGTACACCAGTGTTCAGGTACATATCCTGTAGTAAGGCTAAGGTTAAATAGCATTTTTATGTGTGGGTTTAGCTCCTCTTGGAGTTCACGTAGCACGCAACCCGGGATACCGTCAGGTCCCTTTGATGCTGTGTTTTAGCTTTGTTGAGGGCGGTTCTCACTTGGACATCTGAGATGACAGGGAGATTACATTCAGCTGGGATAAGTATTTCTTCTTTTGGGGGTGAGGGAGGGGAGAAATTTGCTCTGAACCTGTCAGCCAGAATGTTGGCAATATCTGTGGGTTCAGTGTATTTTTTGTTTTTGTGACCTAACTCTGAGCATATCTGAGGGTTTCCGCCCAGGTTTCTAACATAGCTGAAGAAGGCTTTGTGGTTATCTTTAGTGTCCTTAGCGATTTTTCTCTCAAAGTTTGCCTTGGATTTTTTTATGAGAGAACGTAGTTTTCTGCTAATGTTGATCAGAGATGTCTTCCCTTTATGGGATTTTGCTCTGTCGTGCAGTAGCTTCCTTCTTTTGTTATAAAGTTTGTTAATGGGAGGTTCACCAGACAGGACGCTTGCCTTTGGTGGAGAGGGACTTGGATTTATTTGGGATTGCATGATCCATGCATTCTTGGAGATGTCCATAGAAAGCATTTGTGAAGGATTCGGCATTGTGGGATGTGGTATCCACTGGCCCAGTGGGCTTAAAGGATACCATCTCAGTCTTAAGAAGAGTGAAGTCTGCTTTTGAGAAGTTTTTCACAGTGGTCTTTTGTGCTGGGGGTGGAGGTGGGATATATGTATATCTAGGGTGATTAGTTTGTGGTCAGATCTCACTAGTGAGGGGTATACCTCCGGTGTGGAGCATTTTGTCCCCATGTTTGTGATGATCAGGTCTAGTATATTATCTCCCCTAGTGGGAGAGGTGACTAGTTGTTCCAGTGCATTTGAATTTATGAATTCCAGGAACCTTTGGGCTAGGGTGTTAGGGCTAGAATAATGTACCCAATCTATGTTTGGGTAGTTGAAGTCTAACGGTATGATGGTATTTTGTGATACATTCATATCCTCCAATGTCTTCAGGAAGGCTGAGTGGGGTTCCTGAGATTGGGAGGGTGGTCTGTAACATGCTACCAGTTGTATAGCAGTTTTGCCTATGGTTAGTTGCACCTGTATGGTCTCTGATGCTTCATGTGTTGCTACTAACCTGGAGGTGTGGGTGTCCTTGATGAATATGGACACTCCCCTCCTTGTGGTTCGGCCCGGGTTTTGGGGCCGAAAAGCATGATACGAGGTATAGCCTGGTAGCGCTGGGGTGCTCTCAGGAGCCTTGAACCAGGTTTCAGTTGCTGCATCCTGCATCCTACTAATTCCATATGCAAGACTGCATATGAGGAAATTTCAATGGTACCTAAAATGTTTGTGCAGTCAGCATTCACACAGTCTGGAAACAATAATTCCTCTCATTACCTGCCTGCAACAGGAGTTTCTATGGTGGGCAAAGGCATGTCACCAAAACATGGGACTGCCCTTCACTCTACCCCCCTGCCAGCCAAACCTTAACAGACGCATCAGATTATGCCTGGGGGGCCTACATGGCAGGAAGATGCATTCAGGGCTTATGGACACCAAAACAAATGCATCTTCATATCAACCAGAAAGAGATGCTAGCTGTCCAAAATGCCATAACAGCCTTCAAGGATTTACTTCATCCAGGACAACTACTGATAAAGACTGACAAACACCACAGTCATGTGGTATATAAACAAGCAAGGGGGCACACACTCATAACCCCTTTGCAGATTAGCCATGGCAGTGTATGACACAGCTTTGACCTACCAAATAATTCTTCAAGCTCAATTCCTGCCAGGAAAACCAAACACTCTGGCAGACGAAACTAACTCCACAAGTCTTCAGCATGATAACAGAGAATTGCGGGTGCCCAGACATAGATCTGTTTACCTCTCCTCAAAATTATCAATTGAAAAGATTCTGCACAAGGACTTATCACAGACAAGCATGGAAAGTGGACGCCCTATCCTTCAGTTGGAAAAACCTATCAGTTTACGCCTTTCCTCCTGTGCCTCTTCTACCCAAGGTCCTCCTAAAAGTCAGACAAGAGAAGCCAAAGATGATATTAATTGCCCCGGACTGGCCCCGCCAATACTGGTACCCAATCCTAAGGAACTTGGTTCAATACCCAGCATGGACCTTGCCTCAAAGACCACAACTGCCATCCTGCACAATCAACTACAGACTGAACCTGGCAGCATGGCTAATCATGTAGTCATACAAACACCTCTCAGTAAAGCTGTGATGGATGTCATTTTGGAAGCCAGAAGGCCTAGTACTAGAAAATCTTATGCTGACAAATGGAAGAGATTCTGTGCTTGGAATCAAGCACAAGGAACTGATACAGCAGAACCAAATATTCCTCAGATATTACAATACTTAACTGAGATGCTTGACAATGGCCTATCTTTCTCATCAATCAAAATCCATGCCTCTGCCATTTCGGCTCATTAGAATACAAAGCCACCAATCTTTTTTCATCCTTTACTAAAGCAATATCTTAGTGGAGCCAAAAATTTAAGCCCTCCTAGAAGATCACCATTACCTGCATCGGACCTCAATTATGTGTTGGAAAAGCTCACCCTGCCTCCATTTGAACCAACTGCTACCGCTGATCTAAAGTTCCTATCATGGAAAACAGCTCTGCTACTAGCAATTACTTCAGCAAGAAGAGTTTCAGAGCTACAGGCCCTCATGGCTGTAGAGCCTTTTATCATATTTTACCCAGACAGGGTGTCTCTGAGGACAAATCCTACTTTTATGCCTAAGGTGGTTTCCAGTGTGGTTCTTAACCAAACAATTCATCTGCCAACTTTTTATCCAAATCCGCAGAACAAGGGAGAGAGAATTCTGCATTCCTTGGACGTACAAATACAGGTAAGATTCTACTTGAGCAGGACAAAAGCTCTAAGAAAAACTGAGCAATTACTAGTGTCATATGCTGCAGGATCAGAAGGAAAGGCAATTTCAAAGTGGATAAGCCACTGCATCCATTTCTGCTACTTACACCATGGTAAACCTGTGCCCAAGGGGATTAGGTCTCATTCCACCAGAGCTGCAGCTACTTTAGCAGCCTTTCTCAGAGGAGTACCAACCCAAGACATTCTAGAGGCTGCTACTTGGAGTTCTGTTCACACCTTTACAAAGCATTACCATTTGCCTCTCTACTCTAAGTCCAGGGCAGGCTTTGCCACTGCAGTGCTGCAGGGCCTTATAGCTGCACCTAATGCTGTTTAGCTCCAGCTTCCCAACCATAGCTTTGGGATTCTACCCAAATGTAATGACTGCAACAGTGAAACACGAAGAACATAGTACAGTTGTGTACACTTACCATAAATGTAGATGTTCGAGTGTATTCACTGCTGCAGTCCAGGTTACCCTCCCGCCATCCCCCTGTCATTCTGAAGTTTATCTTTCCTTCTGTATATTCTACAACCTATGTGGTGTATTTGCTTGTAGATGAAGTTAAAGTTTATATTGATGCATGTATATATGGGAGAGATAATAATTTTGCTACCTTTTTGGGGGTACCTGACATCGGGGGCAAGAAAAACTAAAGAAAATTGCATCTGCTGCATGTTTTATACCCCTGACGACCTGATGTCATTGAAGAAGGGACAGCAACTGACACAGGCCCCAAGACTGTTAATCAGGCCAACTGAGGGCAACCTGCCAGCAGATTACCCAAATGTAATGACTGTAACAGTGAATACACTCAAACATCTACATTTATGGTAAGTGTACACAACTGTACTTTACTTCCTATGCTAGGCAAGGATGTCTGGTTGGCAACTCTAGACTTAAAAGAGGCTTACCTGCATATCCCAATCAGGGAATCTTGCAGAAGATACCTACGCTTCAAAGCAGGTTACTTGCGTTATCAGTTCTCTGCACTGCCCTTTGGCTTGTCTATTGCGCTCAGGGTATTCACAAAGTGCATGGCTCCAGTAATTGCATTTTGCAGGCAAGGAAATATTCAAATATATCCATACCTGGACGATTGTCTAATTCAGGCAGAAAACCAGGCCATTCTTCTAAAACATCTGACGTTTGTAAAATGGTTTCTAACTTGTCTAGAGTACACCATAAACGAAAAGAAATCACAACTGGTATCCTCTCAAAAAATTACATTCCTGGGTGCAAGCTTGAATACAACTGCCCAGATGGCTTTCCTTATGCCAGAAAAGCAAATTCATTTGGTGACTTACTTCAAACAGGTGGCCACAAAAACTCTATCTGCAAGACAAATACTGCAAGCCTTGGGGTTCATGGCCTCCTGCATTCTTCTAATTCCCTATGTTAGACTGCATATGAGGAAACTTCAGTGGTACTTAAAAAGTTTATGGAGTCAACATTGTCACAGCCTGGAAACAATGATTTCTATCATACTTTGCCTGCTCCTGCAGTTCCTATGGTGGGCAGTGGCCTGCCACCAAAACAAGGGACTGCTATTCACACACCACCCCCTGCCGCCCAAACCCTAACTACAGACGCATCAGACTATGCATGGGGGGCTCATCTGGCAGGGAAGTGCATTCAGGGCAAATGGAGCCCAAATCAAATGCACCTTCATATCAATCAAAAAGAAATGCTAGCTGTACAGAATGCACTTGACAGCCTTCAAGGACTACCTTCATCCAGGACAACTAATGGTAAAGATGGACAACACCACGGTTATGTGGTACATAAACAAGCAGGGGGGTGCACATTCCTACCCCCTCTGCAGACTAGCCATGGCATTGTGGAACACTGCCTTGAGCTACCAAGTACAACTACAAGCTCAATTCCTGCCAGGAAAGCTGAATATTCTGGCAGACGAACTAAGCAGAAATCTCATGGACCCACATGAATGGAAACTGGAACCACGGATTTTCAACATGTTGACACGCAAATGGGGGGAGTCCAGACATAGATCTTTTTGCCTCGCCCCCAGAACTACCAGTTGGACAAACTTTGCACAAGAACTCCTCACAAAAAAGCCTGGAAAGTGGGTGGTCTGTCCTTCAGCTGGAAAAACCTATCAGTCTATGTCTTTCCCCCCTCTGCCTCTACTCTCCAAAGTTCTTCTAAAAGTCAAACAAGACAAACCAAAAATTATTTTGATTGCTCTAGACTAGTCTCGCCAACACTGGTACCCACTCCTGCGCAGTGTGTCACAAATTTCTCCATGGCTCCTGCCTCAGACACCTTCCTTACTGCCTCAGCAGGAGAACCAAATTCTGCACCCTCACCCCCAAACATTGAATCTTGCAGCTTGGCTAATCATTTAAATTCACCCTTAGCATCCCTCAGCAAACCTGTGCTGGATGTCATTTTGGAGGCGAGAAGACCTAGTACTAGAAAATCTTATGCTGACAAATGGAAAATATTCTCTGCCTGGAATCAATCTCAAGGGGATGAGCACAACAGTGCCTTGTTTACCTCAGATTTTGCAATACTTAACTGAGATGCTTCACAAGGGCCTGTCTTTTTCTCCATAAAAATCCATGCCTCAGTCATTTCAGCGCATTATAACACAGAACCCCCCCCCCCTTTCTCTCATCCTCTGCTAAAGCAGTATCTCAGAGGGGCCAAAAACTTAAGACCACCCAGGAGAGCTCCAACCCCTGCCTGGGACCATAACTTTGTATTGAAGAAACTCACTCTACCTCCTTTCGAGCCAGCTGCTGCTGCAGACTTAAAATTTCTTTCCTGGAAAACATCCTTCCTTTTTAGCAATCACTTCAGCTAGAAGGATATCTGAATTACAGGCCTTTATGGCAGTGGAGCCTTTCATCATCTTTCATGCGGACAGAGTGTCACTCAGGACCAATCCATCCTTCATGCCCAAGGTGGGTATCCAGTGTGGCTCTTAATCAGTCCATTCATTTGACAACTTTCTTTTCCAATTCACAGAACAAGGGAGAGCGATTCTGCATTCATCGGATGTACACAGACAACTTAAATTCTACTTGGACAGGAGTAAATCTCAAAGAAAATCTGAACAACTGCTGGTAGTATTTGCTGCAGGGGCAGAGGGGAAGGCTATTTCAAAGCAAACCATTTCTAAATGGATAAGCCATTGTATTCATTTCTGCTATAAGCACCATGGAAAACTTATTCCCCAGGGATCAGATCTCATTCCACCAGGGCTGCATCTACTTCTACAGCCTTTCTCAGAGGTGTTTCTACCAGGGATATTCTAGAAGCTGCTACCTGGAGTTCAGTTCATACTTTCACCAAGCATTATCACTTACCAATTTTCTCTAAATCCAGAGCTGGCTTTGCCACTGCTGTTTTGCAGGGTCTAATAGCTGGTCCTAATGCTGTATAAATCCATCCTCCCAACCTTGGCTTTGGGAGTCTACCCAAATGTAATGGCTGCAACAGTGAAACACTAAGAACATAGTACAGTTGTGTACACTTACCATAAATGTAGATATTCAAGTGTATTCACTGTTGCAGTCCTGGTTACCTTCCCTCCAGCCCCCGTTTTTTCTCTTACCATACCTCTACTTTCTTTTACTATGCTTAAAAGTCTCTTTGGTGTATTTGCTTTTGTTTGGAGGTATATTTTGGTGTGTTTAATTACTTGTATATTTTGCTCCCCATTTGGGGGGCACCTGACATCTGGGTCAAGAAAAACTGATAAAGTGGCGTCTGCTGAAGGTTTTATACCCCTGATAACCTGATGTCATGGAAGAAGGGACAGCAACAGACTCAGGACCCAAGACTGTTAATCAGGCCGACTGAGGGCAACCTGCCAGCAGATTACCCAAATGTGTAATGACTGCAACAGTGAATGCACTCGAACATCTACATTTATGGTAAGTGTACACAACTGTACTTTCTGGAGATGAGGGCGGTGCTCCTGGCGTTGCAAGCACTTCAAGACCTTCTTCCTCTCGGGACTATTGCGATACAATCAGACAGCATGTCGGTAGTTTGGTATATCAACAAACAGGGCGGTACCAGATCTTGCCCACTTTGTTGAGAGGCCATGCGAGTTTGGGAATGGGCTATTTCTTCCCAGCACTTTCTGGTTGCAACGCACATTCCAGGGACGACCAACGTGGTAGCCGACAAGCTCAGCCGGGCGATCCAACTGCCTCACGAGTGGTCTCTGAAACAGGAAACAGTGGAACAGATTTTCCCCCAATGGGGACAGCCTTGCTGCGACCTCTTTGCCAGCCCAGTCAATACCAAATGCAGCAGCTATTTTTCCCTCATTCCCCCTCCGCGGGAGACACCCATAGACACTCTGGCTCATGATTGGCCCATGGGACATCTGTATGCTTTTCCTCCATTTCCTCTCATTTCCAAAGTGATTCAGAAAGCCAGTCGGCTGGGAATCAAGTTGATCCTCATTGCTCCTTACTGGCCTCGTCAGGTCTGGTTCCCCTTCCTTGAGCCTCTTCTCCTGGATGATCCTGGACCCAGCTCCAGATCTGTTGACTCACTTGTCAGTTTCGCAACATCCCTCAATCCACACCCTCAAGTTGACAACGTGGCTGCTCCAGTTCCATTCCTAGTCAGGCTTCATGATGCATCATCCTCAGTGTCACATATTCTTATGTCCTCCCATAAACCTTCAACTAGGAGGCTGTATGGCAGTAAATGGAAAAGATTTTCTATTTGGGCACAGAAAATTAATGTAGATCCCTACACTGCTTCTATCCCTGTGATTTTGGAATTTCTCTCTGAGCTTTTTCAACAAGGAGCTGCCGCTGCCACTATCAGAGGCCAATTGGCAGCAATTTCTCATTTTCACTTAGGGTTTCCAGATAATTTAATGTCCATAAGCTATGCAAGACCTTTTTGAAAGGAGTCACTCTCTTGAGACCACCACTGCAAGAACCTGTGGCTTCTTGGGATTTAAATTTTGTGTTGTCCAAACTGACATCTTCCCCGTTTGAACCTTCCCACACATCTTCATTGAAATTTTTGTCTTGGAAGACTTTGTTTTTGGTAGCTATCACGTCAGCTAGACTGGTTTCAGAGCTAAAAGCCTTGTCTGTTAAGCCACCTTATTTGATCTTTCACAAAGACAGGGTGTCACTGCGTACTAATCCCTCCTTTGTCCCCAAAGTTTGTTCACCTGCTACCTTAAATCAATCCATAGAACTCTGTTTTCTTCCCTAATCACTGTAATGCAGCTGAATAGTGTTTTCATCAGCTGGACGTTCATAGACAACTACGTTTTTATTTACAGCGGACCAAGGAATTTACGAAATCAGATCAACTATTCATTTCCTTTTCTGACTCAAGAATGGGCTTACCAGTTTCTAAAGTTACACTATCTAACTGGAATTCCAGTTGCATAGCCTTTATCTACAGTTCGGTGGGCAGACCTTTACCCTGCAGGATCAAGACTCATTCTACCAGGTCGCTGTTTACCTCTGCCGCCTTTCAAGCCAGGGTCCCCACTTGGTAATATTTGCGCAGCAGCTACGTAGGCTACCCTTCACACTTTTATTGCACATTACAAATTGGATTTAGCTTCCATGGGTAGAGCATCCTTTGGCTCCACGGTGCTTGGGAGTATTTTCCTGTGAGCCGCCCAAGAATAAGGCGCTAGGGACGCTGTCCCATATGTAAAAATGAAGGTGAGATTGGACTACACAACATAAAGAAGTTGTGTACTCACCATAACGTTCCATGTTGGTAGTCCATATCACCCTTCATTTTTACCAACCCGCCCTCCTGCCCCCATCTTGGAAGATCTGGAGATAATAATTTGGTTATCTTTGCTTGGAGACCCTTTAGTATTGGTTTGTCTGTTTTATATATTTTTTTCTTCTAGTGAGCAGCAAACAAGAACCGGGGTTTGTACTGATGCACTATGGGATACCTTCTTAGCCACGAGCCAACCAGAAGTCGTCGAGCTTGTCAATCGGCCGAGTCGGAGTTGAGGATCGTCTCAAACCCATATGTAAAAATGAAGGGTGAGATGGACTACCAGCATGGAACGTTACGGTGAGTACATAACTTTTTATATGCACATCCCCATAAGGGAATCTTGCAGGAAATATCTACGTTTAAGTTCTCTGCACTTCCCTTTGGCTTATCTACTGCGCCCAGGGTATTCACAAAGTGCCTGGCTCTAGCCATTGCATACTGCAGGCAGAGAAATATTCAAATGTATCCGTATTTGGACGATTACCTGATTCGGGCGAACAGTCAGGAATTGCTACTTCAGCACCTGGCATTTGTAAAGAGACTTCGAACTTCTCTGGGGTACACCATCAACGAAAAGAAATCACATCTGGTGCCCAGCCAAAAGATTGTATTCCTTGGAGCAAGCTTGAACACAACTTCCCAGATGGCATTCCTTACTCCAGAAAAGCAGGTTTAATTGACAAACTACTTCAAACTAATGGCCACCAGAATCCAGTTGTCTGCAAGAAAAATACTGCAAGCCCTACGGTTCATGGCCTCGTGCATTCTACTAATTCCATATGCAAGACTGCATATGAGGAAACTTCAATGGTACTTAAAAAGTCTCTGGTGCCAACATTCTCAGGACCTGGAAACAATTATTCCTTTCATTCCTTTGGTGGGCAGAGGCTTGCAACCACAAGGGACTCCCTTTCACTCAACCCCCTCACTGCCCAAACCCTGACAACAGACGCATCAGACTATGGCGAATGCATTCAAGGCAAATGGAGCCCAGGACAAATTCACCTACATATAAATCAAAAAGAAATGTTACCTGTACAGAATGCTCTGACAGTCTTCAAATGCCTTATCCTTCCAGGGCAACTCTTGATAAAGACAAACAACACCACAGTTATGTGGTACATAAACAGGCAGGGGGAACTCATTCCTACCCACTCTGCAGGTTAGCCATGGCCCTGTGGGACACAGCCTTGAGCAGTCAAGTGCACCTGCAAGCTCACTTCCTGCCAGGCAAACAAAATTCACTGGCAGACAACTTGAGCAGAAATCTACTGGACCCACGCGAGTGGAAACTGGAACCCAACTCATTCAAACTTCTAACCCACAGTTGGGGGACACCAGAGATGGACCTCTTTGCCTCCCCCCAAAACCATCACTTGAGCAAATTTTGTGCCAGAATTCCCTACAGCCAAGCATGGAAAGTGGATGCCCTATTCTTTACATGGGAAAACCTCTCAATTTATGCCTTCCCCCACTGCCCCTCCTCTCTAAAGTACTACTCAAGATCAAACAGGACAAACCAAGGACCATCCTTATTGCACCGGACTGGCCCCGGCATCACTGGTGCCCACGCCTACACCGTCTGGCAGCAGTGCCACCCTGGCACCTACATCAGACCCCCCCTCTCTGCTGTCCCAGCAGGAGGGACAGATTTTGCATCCTTAGCTGCAAACCCTGAACCTTGCAGCCTGGCTTATTCCCTAAATACACCACCAGCAACCCTCAGCAAACAGGTGCTGGACATCATCCTTGAGGCTAGAAGGCCTAGTACTAGGAAATCCTATTCAGAAAAATGGAAAAGATACTGTTCTTGGAGCCAGTCTCAAGGAAAGGACAAAACCGTGCCCACCTTACCTCAAATCCTAGATTACCTAGCAGAGCTGCTCCACAAAGGCCTATCCTTCTCTTCTATTAAGATTCATGCCTCTGCCATCTCAGCTCATTATAATACTGAGCCACCTCTCTTTTCTCACCCTCTGGTCAAACAGTTCCTGAGAGGAACTAACAATTTAAGACCCCTGAGGAGAGCTCCCACCCTTGCCTGGGACCTTAACTTTGTACTAGAGAAGCTCACGCTTCCCCCTTTTGAGCCTGCTGCTACAGCACAGTTAAAATTCCTCTCTGGGAAAACAGCCTTACTTCTAGCCATCACTTCAGCAAGAAGAGTGTCTGAGTTCCAAGCACTAATGGCTGTGGAACCCTTAATTATTTTCCATGCTGACGGGGTTTCCCTCAGGACTAACCCATCTCTTATGCCCAAGGTGATATCCAGTGTGGCTCTAAACCAATCCATCCATTTTACCAACCTTTTCTCCTAATCCTCAGAATAAAGGGGAAAGGATCCTGCACTACTTGGACGTGCAGAGACAACTCTGGTTCTACCTCGACAGGGCTAAGCCTTTCAGAAAATCTGACCAGCTGCTAGTCAGCTTTGCTACAGGGGCAGAGGGCAAGGCCATTTCAAAGCAAACCATTTCCAAATGGATAGCACACTGCATCCATTTCTGCTACAAACACCATGGAAAACGTATAAACCAGAATGGCTTCAGTGGTGAATAAACGATCCACTAGGCGTGTAATATAATACACTGCACTTTATTAACAACACACACAGAGGAAAAAATAAATAAATTAAATGAATAATAGCAATCCAAATAGACCAAATCCAAGCGCTTTCGTCTCCTGTGTAGGAGACTTTTTCAAGAGCAGAGAAATGTAAACATTTATGATACCAATATATATGTATATTGTTGGTAATGAAAATTATGTGCATTCTGATTCTCTAAAATTAATTTTGTGTATGTTATATATACTCACACATTTTTTTACACTTTTACTTACACAGATACTTATTCATATATTCATGAATTTTTGTGAATAGTTTACATAAGCATACGCGTATGTGTATGCACTTGTATAACCTAATACAAGTACATTAGTTATATACTTTATTATACTTTTTAATTTCATGATAACTGGCTGTATTGCATAAACAGTATACACACGTTTGAATATTTGTATTGTTTGGTCGTGGTAGAACTGCATATTTTATTGCATATTTTATTGTTGCACCTTTAATTATTACACCTTACACTAATGGATTAATTAGCAGAAACCGAAAATGATTGGTGTTTTGGTTTGAAATTTAATTAAGGATGGTATAAATGTTTGCAGTTGTTGGGCATGCCCTGTTCTTGAAAAAGTCTCCTACACATGAGACGAAAGTGCTTGGATTTGGTCTATTTGGATTAGTAGTATTCATTTATTTATTTTTTTCCTCTGTGTGTGTGTTAAAGTGCATTGTATTATATTATATGCCTAGTGGATAATTTTTTCACCACTGAAGCCATTCTGGTTTATTTGTTTTTTCGGCTTTTTTCAGTTTGTACCATGGAAAACCTACCCCACAGGGGATCAGAACTCATTCCACTAGGGCTACCTCAACCTCTACAGTATTTCTCAGAGGAGTTCCTACCAGGATGATCCTGGAAGCTGCAATCTAGAGTTCTATACACACCTTCACCAAGCATTACCACTTACCTGTATTTTCTAAATCCAGAGCTGGATTTGCCCCAGCAATCTTACAAAGCCTGCTAGCCAGCCCTAATATTACTTGGCTGCCTCCACCCTTCCTCAGCTTTGGGAATCAACCCAAGTGTGATGACTGCAGCAATGAAACACGAAGAACATAGTACAGTTGTGTACACTTAACATAAATTTAGATGTTCGAGTGCATTCACTGTTGCAGTCCTGGTTACCCTCCCTCCAGCCCCCTGACTCTTCTATGCTTTCTACCTATCCTCTTTTTGGCCATATCTTATGGCTGTGGTATTTACTTTTTACTGGAGGTGTTCCACACCATGTAATTGCTTCCTATTTTGGGGGCTCCTGACATCTTGGACAAGAAAAACTGATGTAATGGCGTCGGCTGCATGTTTTATACCCCTGACGTCATGGAAGAGGCGACAGCATCCGACCCAGAAATCCCAAGACTCTGTTATTTGGGCTGACTGAGGGCTACTTGCAGGCAGATAACCCAAATGTGATGACTGCAACAGTGAATACACTCTACATTTATGGTAAGTGTACACAACTGTACTTTATAGTTCCACCATGTAGGTTTGTTTCTGGAGTTTGCCCTGCCTTTGTTCCTGCAGGGTACAGCTGCATCTGTGCAGCTGTTTATGTGCTGGTATACGTTTCTGCATTTGCATTGAGTTAACTCGTTTTGATGGGGGTTTGAAGCTTGCCAATGTATCACTTGGAGTAATTTTAGGACCTTTTGTAATTGATGTAGCCCTCCATCTAGTCTGTAATTCCTGTTTGCCTCTCCTATGTCAGCCCCTTGTGGTACTAATTGGTGGAGATGTCTGACAGCAGTTTCTTATGCCTGATTGCTCTGGATGTGTTTGTATGTGAACCCACTATCTTGTGTGTTTAGGTCCTGCATGGCTGCCTAGGCATGATGGGCCTTTCTGTTCTGTTTTGACCTTCACCTTGGGTTCAATTCTGCATGGTTGAAGACTACCCTCAGCCTATCTGGAGCAGAGTAGTACTGTAGAAACTTCGCTATAGCTATAATTGCAGTGATTTGCAGCAAGACAACATATGTATTTATACTCGCAGACATAGAAATGATGATGGTGGTGGTGGTTTCCAGCAGGCAAAGCACATTTGTCATTGCCTCAGTACCGTCCTTTATCGTGTTTGTTAATCTCTGTTGCAGATTGCAGTACTAGTACTTTGTAGCAGTGGTGACTGGATATTTCCCAAAACTGCAAACTTGTAAACTTAAGTAACCAGAACTAGAGACCTTAATTTGAGGCTTCTAAGTCTGTATTATACAGTATTTTCTAATGTTAATCTGCATTTTCATTTTCATCTCAAAATGGCTATAATGTGTACATCGCTGGTTTTACTCAATGATTAGTTTTCTATTACATTTGTTGCAGATTCATAGAAGCAAAAACAAGTGGAAATTTCACCTGAAGGATGGAATCATGAACTTGAATGGCAGAGATTACGTGTTTTCTAAAGCCATTGGTGATGCAGAATGGTGAAAAGGAACTAATTAACTTAAGACTGGACATGGTGTGCACTTCAGCTTACTAAGCTTGCACAACCCAGTAAAAATACAAGTAGGAACTACTGGAACTGTGCTACTGAGTAGTACAGCCAACACTACATCCTGTCAGCAAGCCTTAGATTGATAGTGGCTAGTAATAGGCGATGAGACCCAGAAATCAGGTTATTTTATTGTAAGTAAGATGAGACCCAGTTATTTTAGTTCCATAACTTCCATGCTGCATTCAGATATTAAGATGAATGCATGTTTTACATCCTAAAGGTCTATTTTCAGTACTGTTTATGCTTAACAGTTGCTCTCTTACCTTTTTGTTGTTTAGAGGAAGGAGAAATGTTTTTATTGGGGAAGGTCTAGAACAGGGTGTTGAACAAGAGGTTATGAACAGTAGTGCCATTAAGGTCCGTTGCTTGTTCATATTCTTGTCTTACTGAAATGTTTTATATGAAAATATATATATGTATATTATATATAAATATATATTTTATCTTAATCTTATTTATTACATTTCTTTGAAGTTTGAAATCTGGCTGAGTAATTCATGGAATGTGTCCTTCATTAAAGATGCACAATCTTCAGATTTTTAGCAGCAAATAGGGTCCAAGTGATGTTTACGATGAGCCAAAATGGTTAGTTATTGCAAAGGAAAACTGTTGTGAAAGTGTATTTGAAAAGCTACTGATGTAAAAGAGTTTTTAGTCTTCAGCTTTTTTTAAATTCATTACAATTACTTTTCAGTTTTAATCACAATTCTGCAGATTATGAAAATTGAAGCAGTGCCATTTATTATAACTTTAAGAGCAGTTGACCAGTATACCCTCCTTTTCCGTACAACACTTTGGTGCCATTCTCTAGTGTTTAACACATCTGACCTGCAGGTTAACACGTTCAGGGACAATTTACTAATTTTGATAAATACTGTTACTACAGAATCTGTATCCTAATGAAGTGGTCTATGCATTTAGTGTAGGTTTAAATATGGCAAAAACTTTTGGAACTATGGGTCCATTATTTCTGACCCTTTATCCATATGTGCCGTCTCCCATGAATGAGCATACCACTTCCTATGCTTTTAGATGTCCTAGCTCTGCCACAAAAATATTGTTACAACTTTTGATTTTTCGTGATTGTGAGCAGCTGTCCTTTTTGAGTAATCTTCAGGCCACAAGAACAGTTGTACAGTTTGGAAACACAGTATTGATTCTGGTGGTGGTTTTAGGCAACATAATGTTTACAGTTAACAGCCATAGCGGTGATTTTTTGCAAGAAAACGTGTGGGTACACTTAAACCTGTAGCATTTATTTCCAGCAAGAAAACATGGATATACTTAAAAGCCACATCAGTGGTCATTGTAGTGATTTTGAACAAGAAAATTTCCAGTTACTCTTAATAGCCATAGCAGTGGTTATAGTGGGGGTTTTCATAATGCACCGTTCTGGCTGCTTAACAGCATTTTGGAACTCTGAGACTGCTAGAACAAATGCTTAACCCTGTTTTGTTATTGTTGAATTTTTAATAAAAATTGAAGCCCTGAATTAGAGATTAAAAAAAAAAAAAAAAAAAAGCTTAAGTATATTAAAATTGGATTTATCTTGTGATGTTTTAAATCAGAGTTAATGTTTTCTGTGGCCATTTGAGTGTTCTTGAGCTTTACAGGGCAACCGATGCTTTAAGAAGTATTTGGAGGACTTCTGTAGGGAGCACTGTTGCAGTGCCCAGCCAGTAACTGATGTCAGTTTCCTGCTTGTGTTCAGGATTGAAAACTCTTCAGATTTCTGCTTGTCCACATCTAGCTTACAAGAGCACAGTATGGGCTACACTGAGCATGGCTTGTATTTAGAATTTGTAGTCAGAAGACAATGAAAGCAAAAATATTTTTATTCCGAGGACAAATGACTGTGCATCAAAACAAACTAAATCAGATGGATTGTATTGCTGCATAATGTCCATTATATTCTGTCATGTGAATCTGTTCAGTCATCCATCTGTTTATGAAATGGATGGCTTAGCTAATGGCTTTGCTTTGAGTCCATTTTGTACATACAGGTAGTATTGTATTTGGTGGTTTGAAAGAGGTGTAGGTTTTGTACTACAAGGTAGTGGAGAGACTAGATTGTACAAAGGTATTTTAATTTCTCTTATTAATGTTCTCTGGATATATTGCTTTCTGAGTTGATGGTTTCATACTGCTTTTAGAAGTATCATTGGTGCTAGGGTACTTCAAGGGACTTGATAGGGCCTTTCCTCTTTCAGTTATTGTTTTTCTAACGTATAGTGGGTTATTGTTCAACTTTGTACATTTTGAAAAGTGTTCAAGCTTAGACAAAAATACTGTTCTTGCTTTATGTAGCTTAACTGCATAATACTGTAGTGTTTTTTATGCAGATATCTGTTGTATTGTACCATTATCTCCGAAATTATTCTGCATGTTCAGTTGTCCAAGACTGTTTTAAAGGAGATGATATTGGTCTGCTAAAGTGATCACCACCAACGACTTGTAATGTTTGATAGATGAAAGAGCTGCATTAAGAAGAATCCTTGTATGAAGCTGATCGCACTAGTTTTCTGTTATTGTAGACTGCATAGACCATCACAAGTGCTCAGTACTTTTTGGAGTGTAAATAGTGCAATACGTCAGACTGAAATGTGAACAGAACTGAATGCAGATAGTATTTCATTGTTAGAACCTACCTATAGTCTAAATTGCCAGATTGTTGCCTGATGTACTAAACAGCAGTATGTTGTGAGATTTTAAATGCCCTAATTGGGTGTATGCACTAGATGTCAGATTAGTAAATAGGCTGATGTTCATCGTGTTTCACTGTTGCAGTCATTACACTTGGGTTATCCTGCTGGCAGGCTACCTGCAGTCGGCCTGAATTCCAAAGTCCTGGTCCGGCGTCTGTTGCTGTCACCTCTTCCCTGACGTCAGTGCGCCAGGGGTATAAAAGATGCAGCCGACGCCATTTTCTTCAGTCTTTCTTGCCGCGCGGTGCCTGAAGCAAAAGCAGTTCGCAAGTGCCGGTCGGCCGACTCCTGAGATTTTCGAAATCGAATTTCAGATCCAAAGTCTTCATTAAAGCTAAGTACCCCATTGGGGAAACTTTTTTCTTGCTCCAGACCGAAGTCAGAAAAAGTTAACAATTGTATTTCTTGTGGGAAGCAAATACCTCATAAGGATTTTAATTCTTACTGTATTCCTTGCCTAGACCCTGACCACGACGTTGCTAGCTGTCGGTTTTGTGCTAGATTTAACCAACACACTAAGTGTCGGTACGATTTTGCCTTTCATTACTTTGGCCGAAGATTTAATTATATAATGCCGTCTTAACAGCCGACGACCGGAGTTTATAAAAAGCGCAAGGAAAAGGACAGGCACACTAGGTCCAAAACCAACGAGGCCTCCGCTAGGCCAGTCGCCGGTTTGCCGGTTCTCAGTGCGGCGCTTTTGCAGCCCCTGACGCCCGCTACCTCAGAGCCACAGGCCGCTTCCGATTCCCACATGGAGACAACTAGGCCTCTGGATACTCAAGGTATTGGACACTCGGAAACTATTCCCTCAGATGGACCCGGAGCCGCTGAGCAGGCATCGGTTTCTGAGGGTGTTTACAGACCTACACAGTTATATGTCAAGCCAACCTCAGCTTCCAAGGCAAAGACTAAAACAGCTTTAAAGACAAAGAAACAAGTACAGCATTCTCCTGGACAGACTTTCATGCCTAAAAAACAGATGCTTAAAATGGCCGAAGACCTAATTACTTTGATCAGGGGTTCCCATCCCCCTCCTGATGAGGCCTAGGCAAGACACAGAATATGACTCTTCTGATCAGGTTTCCATTTCCTCTGACTCCTCTTCAGAACAGGGATATTCTCTTCCTCCCTATGAGGATTCTGATGCTGAAGAATCTATTCCTTCAGCCTCTCCTCCTGAGGATTATTCTTTTGGGGAAACCCTGCATACCATGAGGGATCATTTTCACTGGGAGAGCCAAGATTATCAGAATCTAAGAAAAGGCTCAGAGACTTTCTTTTACTACCTCAGCACATACCTCTTGCTATTCCACCTGTTCTAGACATTGTAGATTATGTATTTTCAGAGTCTGGCCTGTCTCCTGACTATTGTAGATGATGTATTTTCAGAGTCTGGCCTGTCTCCTGACTCTTTACCCCCTGCACCTGTTAAGCCAGACAGATACTACATGGTTCCAGATTCTCATAAATTTCTATATAAAAACCCTGCTGCTGACCAGAAACTATTTCTCAGGGTCCCAAAGGGGTCAAGGCTTCCACTGCAAAAAACCCTGTCCCCTCTTGATAGGGATGCTAGGGCACTGGACAGATGGGGGAAAAAGTTTACACTTCTGCTATCTTGGCTGTAAGGGCTTTAAATTCTCAGTTTCATATGCTTAAATATCAGCAATACTTAATGTCACTGCTAAAACAGAAAATGTTGACAAATTCTGAATGTTCTGAAAACAAGGAAATGCAGGATTTATTGCATGCAGCTGAACAAGTGGGAAAGCATACTTTGCAATGTGGTTTTGATTCACTGGAGGCCTCTTGCAGGGTCGCTGTTACAGGTTCTGTCACTAGAAGGCATGCTTGGTTAAAGGAACAGAATCTGCCTGATCATGTTAAAGCAAAATTATTGGATTACAGCATGATACCTTGTTTGGCGTGAAGGCAGAAGAGCTGTTGAAGAAAATGGAGGATAAAGTGAAATCTGTGCAGACAGTTAATGATTTCTTACAGGTACAGCCACCCAGATTTATCAGGAACTGGCCTTCTAAGAATTGGTCTTTTCCAGTGTCAGACAGGCCACAAAGAGGCAGAAACAGACGCCCTAGAGGCAGATCCAAGCCCCAAGGCTCATACAGGCCTAAACAATGGGGTGCTTCTACGTCCAAAAGCGGAGAAGACAAATCACAGCCATATAGGAAACAGTCCCAATGACTTTCCTCTGCCAATGCCAACACCCTTAGGGGGAAAACTAGCACTTTTCACAAAATTGGCACATGATCACCCAGGACAAATGGGTATTGAATATAGTGTCTGAGAGCTACAGGTTCCACTTTCACACTCTTCCAAAAGACAAAAGGTATGCCAGACCTGCCACACAATCAATGGGCAGAGGCACAAAAGCAAGTTTCATCCCTCATGGACATGAGGGCTATTCAGCGAGTACCACAGCAAGAGCAGGGACAAGGATTTTACTCGAGACTTTTCTTTGTACCCAGAAAGGACAAAGCCTGGAGACCAGTACTAGACCTGTCTTTTCTGGACGTTCCAAAATTCAAAATGTTGACTCTGCAGCAGCTTCTGCCCATGCTGGGCAAGAAGGCTTGGCTTGTAACTTTGGGCCTCAGAGGCATACCTGCATGTCCCAATCAGACAATCTTGCAGAATATACCTCATATTCATAGCTGGCTCAATGCACTACCAATTCTCTGCACTGCCCTTTGGCTTATCTACTGCGCCCAGGGTCTTCACAGTATGCCTGGCACCAGTAATTGCATTTTGCAGACAGAGGAATCCAGATATATCCTTACTTGGATGACTCCCTTATTCAAGCAGAGAACAAGGACATTCTACTGAAGCATCTGGCGTTTGTAAAAAGATTACTAATTTGCCTAGGGTACACGGTAAACGGAAAGAAATCAAAACTGGTACCCTCTCAAGAGATAATATTCCTGGGTACAAGCTTAAATACAACTGCCCAGATGGCTTATCTCACGCCAGACAAACAAAGGCAACTGACTTCTTACTTCAAAACGATGGCAACAAGGACCCAGTTATCTGCAAGAAAAATTCTGCAGGCTTTGGGCTTCATGGCATCCTGCATTCTACTAATTCCATATGCAAGACTGCATATGAGGAAGCTACAATGGTATCTAAAAAGTGTTTGGACTCAACATTGCCACAGCCTGGAAACATTAATTACCCTCATTCCCTGCCTGCAACAGGAGTTTCAATGGTGGGCACAGGCCTGTCACCACAACAAGGGACAGCCGTTCACTTTACCCACAGCCAGGCAGACACCAACAACAGATGCATCAGATTATGCCTGGGGGGCCCACATGGCAGGAAAATGTATTCAGGGCACATGGCCCTCAAGCCAAATGCATCTTCATATCAATTAAAAAGAGATGCTAGCTGTACAGAATGCCCTGACAGCCTTCAAGGATCTACTTCATCCAGGACAACTGCTGATAGACGGACAATACTACAGTCGTGGTACATAAACAAGCAAGGAGGCACACATTCCTACCCCCTCTGCAGACAAGCCATGACTTTGTAGAACACAGCATTGATTTATCAGGTACACCTGCAAGCACAATTCCTGCCAGGAAAGACAAATACTCTGGCAGACGAACTAAGCAGTAACTTCATGGATCCTCACAAGTGGAAACTAGATCCACAAATCTTCAGCATGATAACAAGGAAATGGGGATGCCCAGACATAGATCTATTTGCCTCCCCTCACAACTGCCAGCTACAGAGATTTGCACAAGGACTTATCACAAACAAGCATGGAAAGTGGGTGCTCGTATCATTCAGCTGGAAAACCCTTACAGTATATGCCTTTCCTCCACTGCCTCTCCTCCCCAAGGTACACTTAAAGGTCAGACAAGAGAAGCCAAAAATGATACTGGTTGCCCCAGACTGGCCACGCCAGCACTTATATCCAGTCCTAAAGAGCCTGTCTCAAGGCCCAGCCTGGACATTGCCTCAAATTCCTCATTTACTGACCCAACAAAACAATCTGATCCTGCACAGCCAACTCGGAACCCTAAATCTGGCAGCATGGTGGATAATATGACCATTCAGAACACACCTCTCTCTAAAGCAGTTATGGATGTTATTTTGGAGGCCAGGAGGCACAGCACCAGAAAATCTTATGCAGAAAAATGGAAGAGATTCTGTGCTTGGAACCAGGCACAAGGAATTGACACGCTTGTTCCAAATATTCCTCAGATTTTACAATACCTAACTGAGATGCTGGGCAAAGGCCTAGCCTTCTCATGAATTAAGATCCATGCCTCTGCTATTTCAGCTCATTACAATACGGACCCACCTATTTTTTCTCATCCACTGCTAAGGCAGTACCTCAGAGGGGCCAAAAACATAAGACCTCCAAGGAGAGCACCAATACCTGCATGGGACCTCAATTTTGTCTTGGAAAAGCTCACATTGCCTCCTTTTGAGCCAGCCAATACAGCTGAGATAAAATACTTATGGAAAACAGCTCTGCTCCTAGCAATAACTTCAGCAAGAAGAGTCTCAGAGTTACAGGCACTAATGGCTTTGGAACCTTTTATTATTTTCCATGCTGACAGGGTTTCTCTAAGGACAAACCCAACATTTATGCCTAAGGTAGTGTCCAGTGTTGCTCTTAACCAAACCATTCATTGGCCTGCCTTTTATCCAAACCCACAGAATAAAGGGGAGAGACTTCTGCATTCTTTGGACATACACAGACAGCTACGCTTCTTCTTGGACAAAACTAAAGCTTTAAGAAAAACTGAGCAACTCTTAGTGGCATATGCTGCAGGATCGCAAGGAAAAGCTATTTCAAAGCAGACTATTTCAAAATGGATAGGCCACTGCATTCGTTTCTGCTATTCACAACATGGCAAATCAGTACCTAAGGGCATTAGGCCACATTCAACCAGAGCAGCAGCCACGTCAGCAGCCTTCCTCAGAGGAGTACCAACCAAGGATATTTTGGAGGCTGCAACTTGGACTTCAGTGCACACTTTTACAAAGCACTACCACTTACCTCTTTACTCTAAATCCAGAGCAGGCTTTGCCACTGCAGTTCTGCAGGGCCACATAGCCACTCCTAATTCTATTTAGGCCCAGCCACCCAACCTCAGCTTTGGGATTCAACCCAAGTGTAATGACTGCAATAGTGAAACACGATGAACATAGTACAGTTGTGTACCTACCATAAATGTAGATGCTCGAGTGTATTCACTGTTGCAGTCCAGGTTACCCTCCCACATCCCCCTTTCATTGCTGGGACTTATCTGTACTGCTCTATTCTATACAGCCTATGTGGTGTATTTGCTTGTAGATGAAGATAATGTTTATGTTAGTGCATGCTTTTTTATGAGCAGAATTTTTAGCCTACCCTTTTGGGGGCAGCTGACATTTGGGGCAAGAAAAACTGAAGAAAATGCCGTTTGCTGCATCTTTTATACCCCTGGTGCACTCACGTTAGGGAAGAGGTGACAGCAACTGACGCCGGACCAGGACTTTGGAATTCGGGCCGACTGTGGGTAGCCTGCCAGCAGGATAACCCAATTGTAATGACTGCAACAGTGAATACATTCGAACATCTACATTTATGGTAGGTACACAACTGTACTTTATCCTTTGCAATCCTTGTTCAGTTATGTCCTTATTTAAGCCAGCAGTTGCACATGGGTAAAACATGCATTTTGTATATTTTCTCCATATACTTTTTATAAAGCATCCTTAAGCTTTTGTATGCCATTTGTACTCTTTGGCAAGTCAGTACAGTGGCTTACAACTCAGACCATTAAGTTGTCTTAAATGTAGCGCCCCACTGTCCCATAACTAGAAGTATTTTTGAGCTCTATGTCAGTAATTAATTGAATTCCTTCTGTTAAAGATTAGCTGACTGCGTTGATACTAAAGTCTCTGCTGGTAAGACATGGCTGCCCTTCACACACACACACACACACACACACACACACACACACACACACACACACACACCATCTGAATTTTCAGTCCTCTGTGGCCATTAGCTGAGCTGTAGCTGGTCGTTACTGTGAATTAGTAAAGCCCCAGTTCATTTCCATCAGAATAGAACTAACTAGTCCATCACTGCAGCTCCATTGAGTAAACAGAGGACTGCACAGTGCATGCCTATTGTAATGGTTCTGGTGCTACCCAAGTGTTCCTGCAGTGTATATTATACATGGTTTCACAGTGCTAGTGCAAAGACATTTTATATCTTGTATATTTTACAACAGTCTGTGGGCAAAAGCAGAGCAAGTCATATCGAGCAAAGTAATGGAAAAGGTTTTATGCAAGATTTGGATAAATACGTTCACAGGTTTCGTTAAACACGGGATACTTGCCTGGAAGTAAGAACTTTACCAAAGGATGGGCATGCAGTTGTTTGGTGCCTCGATTGTTTGCATGCTTTTCCACTCATCATTTCAAGAGTGTTCCTCACAAGATCCAGAAACTGTTATTTGACAAGTGTTCACTTTAGGGAGTGAAACTGTTGAAACTAGTCTTCGCCTTTTAACAGTTTTTTGCCCTGATAGGGTCAGGAAACCACTAGAGCTTAGACCCTTATTTCCACATAGTCCTTTGTGCTCTGTGAATGAACTGACATCTATAGGGAATTTGTTGTTTTTGAGTCGTGTTTCTTGTTTTCCATCAGGTGGGGGACCTTTATCTGTAGTGGTCGAGTCGCAGTAGTAAGGATTATTTTCCATTTTTTGGTGTGTGACTGTAGTGCCAGAGGCAGTACGATTGTACACTTGCATTTTGTCACTTGTGAAGATATGGGTAGGTATCTTTTGACTTTCAGACTTTTCTTTGTTGGGGACTTGTGCCTTTCTTTGGGTGCTTTTGATCTACTTTGGAGAGGGAATTGCTCTCCTAGAAAAATGGAATGTTAATTGCTTGACTGTTCTGTAGGTAGCCGTTTGGGTTGCTTGTTTAAATTTGTGCACAGGACTGCTTTTTTTCCCTTCAGAATAGTGAAGCAGGTCTGCATGTTGTTCACTGTTAATTTTGGGATGCTTGTAACCCAACCAAACATCTTTAAAAGGTCATGGAGGATAATTCCAAGACGTTGGTAGGGTGATTTCATCTGTTTTGAGAGGAAACAAAATATGATATGATCAGGTGCAGCTAGTATTGGGTAAGACGGTGATTCAGGTCGTAGCCTGCTATAGGTCCCCAGCCATGTCCCAAGATTCACACTCCACATTCCTAAGCACCCTTGGGAATATTATGGTCCAAACTAACACTGTCTTACTGGCCGACTTCAACTACCCCTCCATTAACTGGGAAAACTATTCATGTACCAATACACTTGCCCAACGCTTTCTGGAATTCATTAATTCCAGTGCCCTGGACCAACTTGTTCTTACCCCCACTAGAGGTAGCAACATCCTTGACCTGGTCATTACTAACATGGGCGACCGTTGCTCCACACCAATAGTCAACTCCTCCCTGGTTAGATCCGATCACAAGCTAATCACCTTGGAAATCCACATCCCTCCCACCCCCAACAAAGGTAACCACCATGAAAAACTTCTCCAAAGCTAACTTTGGGCTCCTACAAACAGAGGTGGCTAACTTCAAGGCACCCATGCAAATGGAGAATAGCTGCATGACCGCCATATCATACACCAGTGCACTGTACAAACGCATACACAAATGCATGGATCTCACCATACCCAATAGAACTAAGACGGTCTCCTCAAAAAAAAAAAAAGGAAGCAAATATGGTGGTCCCCTGCCATAAACTCTGCAACAGAGGGAGGAAACTGATGTGGAATAAGGAAGTCCCAAGACTGGAAAGACTCCCTTATCAGCCTCAGCAAAATGTTGAGATCCCTCATCAAATCCTCTGCTAGTTATGAAAACAGAATTGCAGCAGATAGTGTAGAGAACCACAAAGCCTTCTATAGTTATGTAAAGAATCTCCATGGCAATACCCAGATTTGCGCTGAGCTACTGCACAATGGTGTCTACTATACCAAGCCAACAGATAATTGCAGATATACTGGCGAACAGATTCAGTGCTAACTTTACCCCCCCCCCCCCAAAGGACCAATCACAATACCAGTAGATTGCCAGGCACCCAGTATTGCTGCTGCACAGGTTAAAACAGCACTTTCCAAGGCCAAGAATACAGCTTCTATGGGACCTGACATGTATCCCTGGCTGTGTTCTCCATAAACTACAGAGTGAACTGGCACCTCACTTGTGTGCCCTGTTCAATCACAGCCTCACCTCAGGCTTTGTCCCCACCAAATGGCGCACTGTTAGTCATCCCTTTCCACAAAGGAGGAGCGACTTCAGACACCGGGAACTATCGCCCCATTAGTCTGACGAGTCTGATATGTAAAGCTATGGAATGCATCATTATGGACCTAATAAACTAGGATATAGGGAATCACCAAACTCTTGATCCTACACAGTTTGAAGGGTAGATCATGCCTGCTCAACTTGGTTGACTTCTTTGAGTCAGTCATCAGAGCTGTGGATGAAGGCAAGGTTCATACAGCCTACCTTGATCTGGCCAAGGCCTTTGATACCATTCTCCACTCAGGAATCAGAAAAACTTGCTAAGCTAGGCATCAACCCCTATATCACTAGATGGGTTGCAAACTGGCTCACAGATAGAACCCACAGTGTGAAAGTAGCTGACTCCAAGTCAGACTGCCGACCAGTCACGAGTGGAGTCCACATGGTTCGGTCCTGGGTCCTCTCCTGTTTAGTATCTACTTCTCTGAAGTCCAGGCCAACACGAAGGGACTCTGGCTGACCAAGTTCGCAGATGATTGCAAGTTGGGAGCTATTAACTCCCAAAGTGATGCTGACATCCTACAGAAAGGCCTCAATGAGACCAACGACTGGTGTCAGAACCATGGCTTTAAACTCAATGCCAAAAAATGTCTTCATCCCCTTTGGGAAAAACCCAGTTCCCTTGAATTACCACATTTGATGGTAGTCCACTGAACACAGAAGGCGTCATAAGAGATATGGGAACACAGGTTGACAGCAACCTCTTTTGACCACCATGTTGCCACTGTGGTCAGAAAGTCCTTCTATGTGGCATATCTCATTATTAAGGGTTTTGCATCCAGGAAGAAAGAGGTCATTGTCTCCCTCTACTTCATCCCTCATTAGGCCAGTCATCAAGTACAGTGCCCCATTTGGCATGTACCTCACTAGACACCTGCAACAACTGGAGAGGCCACAAAAGTACCTCACAAAGAGGATCCTAGGCCTTAAAACACTTGTCCTGTATGGACAGACTCAAAAAACTCCATCTATTCTCTGTCTCATATCTCCTACTTAGAGGCGATCTCTGCTTAACTTACAAAGCCATGTCTGACCCAGTTCTGTTAATGCTACATCTAAAGAAATCACAATCCCTCCACGCCACACACTCCAGAGACCTCAACCTCACTACCACAATCAACAGAACATGCTGGAGGGGCAGGTTCATAACGCAGAGACTGCCCATGCTATGGAATAGACTTCCCATACATGTCAAGCAGAGCACCTCACTGGCCCTCTTCAAGAGAAATCTTGATGAGTGGATGGGAAATAGAAAATTCACCCCAGGGATCACTCCAGTGGCTCTACTCAACAGAGGCACTAGGAACTAAGGTTGGGTGGCATGATGCCAGGGGTAATCCTATCGGCTAGGCTTGTAAAGGCTCCAGGGCCATTAGCCTAGTACACACTATGATTTTGTTCAAAGGGCATGGTGTATGCTGCAAAAGTTTTACCTATGAGTGTGCTCAGAATTTTCAGCTCAAGCAAGACATTTTCCATTTTCTGTGATACTGTTGCTTAGTCTTCCTTAGCTAAGCTGGGATGATTAAGGTATGTTAGCTGTCTTAATCATTTTGGCAGGGGTTGGCTTAAATTTGTCACCAAGGAAGTGGCAGAGATGTGGATCAGTGTGGCTTTCTTAGGAACCCCCCCCCCCAGATTATCACTTGCTCATTTTTTGGTTTGTCAGCTTCATCAGACCTCCATTATGTTTCCTTTGGTGTAGTTGAACAGTCCTGATGTGGAATAGAGACGCTACTTCGGCCATCCTGGTGAATGATTCTTGAGTTTCATTCCTAGTCTCTTCCATCCTGAATGCTTGCTCTATGGTGCCTTAAGTCTTTGTCTCAGATGTTGGAAGTTTGTTTCCCAAACATATTACTACTGTTTTGCAATTTTACACCCTTGAATAAAAAGTCCTCCAAAGTTTCACTTGTGCTGTAAGGAAATGCACAACTCTTTTTGACATTTTCTGATGACCATTATCTGAGTTAGTGAGGCCTACAGCATTTTAGCCTCTCCCAGTGAAACCTAAAATCACTTCACTAGTTCTGCTTGAACTCCATCATTGGTCAAATCATCCTAAAATGATAATGTCTTCAGTGCATATTGACTAATACAGATGGTCTGTGAAGACTGAAACAAATGTAATGTTCCCAAGAGGCGTTTAGCTCTTCATATTGTACTGGATCCTAAACTTTTTGCAGGTTTTGTTTGATTAATCTTGATTCATTTGTAGGCTTTCATTAACTTTGTCATGCCCCCAAGAGTTATCATTTGACTGAAGTCTTGGACAGAAGGTTGCCCAGTAGTTGACCCTTTTGTAGTTTTAAGTGATTGCTTTGAAACTGTCATCTTCTAGCTTCTTTAACTTCTATTACCGGTTTGTTTGGTTTGTAAGTGCATGAATGCAGCCCAGATGGCTTTGTTTCAAAATATGGCCACTTTGTAGATGTGACCATTTATGAAGTTTGTTGCTTAACTCTCCTTGGCAGTGGGGGCCATTGTTATGCAAATGGTGGGTTTGGGCCTCAGTTATTTGGGAGTTTGAGATTACTGACAAACTAGGTTGGACCAGAAGGCTGAATAGGTTTATTCTATTTTATGTGATTCCAGCAAGCAGGAGTCTCCATTGTCTCATATGCTGTTATGGTTAAAGGACTGCTGTGGTGAAGAGGGGCAAAAACTTTGTTCAGTGCAACATTTAATATCCCTTTAGCACTGTAATTAGTTGTAATCCGAAGTGATCTGAGAAGGCCAGACATAGTGACATGACTGCCATGACTTGCCTTACCATTCTGTTGCAAAAGGAGGGGTTGTGTATCCCTGCTCATTCCATTTACTTAAACTGTTAGGACTACTATTGAGAATATCTGGACAAAAACTTTTACTGGGGTTGTATGGGTTTTATCATGTTACAAACATACTGCAGTAAACCCTTTCTTTTAACTGCAAAGTAATGCTTAAATTAAACTTTCAAATCTGATCATAATTCAGCCTTTCTGACATATGTACTTGCTTTCTTCATTTGAGATGGGAAGAGAACTGTGAATTCCCCAAGCTCAGTAGGCTTATGGCATCAGAGGGCTTGAGAAGAAGGCAGCTGTGAATGACGCTACACAGCAAAACAGCTACGAATTCTTACAGATTTAATAGGATGTTCATCGTGCATACAGCTGCAGTCATAACAGATGGGTTTTCCTGCCATCAGGCGGGTCCTCGGTCGGCCGAATTCCAAAGTCTAGGTCCGGCGTCGGATGTCGTCGCTTCTTCCCTGACGTCAGTGCGACAGGGGTATAAAAGAACCAGCCGGTGCCATTTTCTTCAGTCTTTCTTGCCGCACGGTGCCCAAAGCAGAAGCAGTTCGCAAGTGCCGGTCGGCCAGCTCCTGAGATTATTTTTCAACCGAAGTCTTCTTGAAAGCTAAGTACCCCGTTGGGGAAACTTTTCTTGCCTCAGACCGATGTCAGACAAAGTTAATAATTGCATTTCATGTGGGAAGCAAATACCGCATAAGGATTTTCATTCCCTCTGCATTCCTTGCTTAGGCCCAGACCACATCTCGGCCTGTCATTTTTGTGCTACATTCAACAGACGCACTATTAAGCGTCGGGCGGAGTTCACCCAACACTATTTTGGCAAAAAGTTTAATTACATTATGTCGTCGGATGCTCCGACTCCAGTTTTGAGTAAAAGACGCAAAGATAAGGACCGACATACGAGGTCCGCGACTTCTACCGACACCACGCTAAAGCCGACTACAGGTGCTCCGGTTCTCAGCGAGGCGCCTACGCAGCCCCTGACTACCGATGACACTTCATTGGCAATGTCTTCTGTGCCCGAGGTCGCAGGCTCTTCGGCCCACACCCCGACTACAGATACCAAAGCCACTCTTGGCGGGGAAGCTCAGAGTTTAGATAGGCCTGCCACCTCTCAAGGTGTCTTCAGGCCTTCTTCTTCTTTTTCCATCAAGGCTTTCACTAAGTCTAAAGCAGCCATGCATACTAAAAGACAAGCTCCACAGGGTCCCTTTTAAGGCTCCATGCCTAAAAAGCAGATGCTCAAAATGGCTGAGGATTTGATTACTCTTATCAGGGGGTTTCAACCCCCCCAGACAAAAGGCCCAGAGTGGAGGAAGAATCCCCTTCCTCGGACCAGGCCTCCATTATTTCAGAACATTTTGAAGACCAGGAACATTCATACTCCCCTTTTGAAGATTCTGATGCAGTGGAGTCCATTCCCTCTGTCTCCCCCCCGAGGATTACTCTTTTGGGGAAACTTTACATACCTTGAGGGAACACTTCCACTGGGAAGGCCAAGAGTACTCAGACTCCAAGAAAAGGCTTAGGGATTTCCTCTTGCTCCCTCAGCACAGGCCTCTGGCTATACCTCCTGTCTTAGACATACTAGATGATGTGTATTCGGAGGCCTGCCTCAACCCAGATTCTTTACCTCCAGCTCCAATCAAGCCTGACAGGTATTACCGGGTTCCTGATTCACACCAATTCCTATACAAAAGCCATGCGGCTGACCCAGAAACTATTTCACAGGGTCCCAAGGGAATTAAGGCCTCCACTGCTAAAAATCCATTACCTTCAGAGAGAGATTCCAGAGCTTTAGAAAGGTGGGGGAAAAAGGTATACACCTCGGCCACCTTAACCATGAGGGCATTAAACTGTCAGTTCCATATGTTAAAGTACCAACAGTTTCTGTTATCACAGTTGAAAAGCAAAATGTCACAACCTGAACAACCAGACTTGGAGTTGCAGGATTTGTTACACAGTGCAGAGCAAGTGGGTAAACATACCTTGCAATGTGGTTTTGATGCTTTAGAGGCCTCATGTAGAGCTGCTGTTACAGGATCAGTCATACGTAGACATGCTTGGCTCAAGGAGCAAACCTTACCAGATCATGTCAAAGCTAAATTACTAGATGCACCTCTTCAAAAAGATGTATTGTTTGGTGTTAAAGCTGAGGAGGTATTAAAGAAAATGGAGGAAAAGGCAAAATCAATGCAAACAGTGAAAGATTTCCTACAGGTACAACCCCCACGCTTCAGTAGAAATTGGCCTTCAAAAATTGGTCCTTTCCAGCCACGGACAGACCTCAAAGAGGTAGATACAGGCCCGAGGGGTAGAGGGCAATCTCAAGGATCGCTTAGAGGCAGACAATGGCAAGCACCTACACAAAGAGGTGGTGAGGATAGTTCACAGCCATTCAGAAAGCAGAACCAATGACTCTCCCTTTGCATGCCAAGGAAGGCTCAAATGGCAGCACCTTTAGGCGGAAAACTGGCATTATTTTCAAAAATTGGCATATTGTCACAAAAGACAAATGGATCCTGGACATTATAGACAGAGGCTACAGATTCCACTTTCACACCCTTCCAAAATGAGAGGCATGCCAAACCTGCCACACAATCAAAGGGCAGAGGCACAAAACAAATTTCAGATCTCATGGACATGAAAGCTATTCAAGAGGTACCTGCACAAGAACAGGGTCAAGGTTTTTATTCCAGACTATTCCTGGTACCAATGAAGGGCAAAGATTGGAGACCTATTTTGGACCTATCCATCCTAAACACATTTTTACTCGTGCCAAAATTCAAGATGCTCACATTACAGCAGCTTCTTCCCATGCTGGGCAAGGAGTCTTGGCTGGTAACATTGGACCTCAAGGAGGCATACCTGCATGTCCCAATCAGACAAGATTGCAGAAGATACCTCAGATTTCTTGCAGGTTCAACCCATTATCAATTCTCTGCATTGCCCTTTGGCTTATCTACTGCACCCAGAGTGTTCACGAAATGCCTGGCATCAGTAATTGCCTACTGCAGACTTCAAGGGATACAAATATACCCATATTTGGACGACTACCTGATCCAAGCGGACAGCAAGCACATACTTCTGAAACATCTGGCATTTGTAATAATGTTGTTGAATTCTCTGGGATACACAGTCAACAAAAAGAAATCAAGGCTAATACCCTCTCAAACAATAATTTTCCTGGGTGCCAGCTTGAATACAAATACCCAGATGGCCTACATCACGCCAGACAAACAAGGGCAACTAACTCAGTACTTCAGAAAACTGGCAACTTTCACCAGGCTGACTGCAAGGAAAATCGTGCAGGCTCTGGGATTCATGGCATTTTGCATCCTGCTCATCCCATGTGCAAAGCTGCATATGAGGAAACTTCAATGGTACCTAAAAAGCCTATGGTCTCAACACAGCCACAGTTTGGAAACAATTATACCACTGATTCCATGACTTCAAAAGGAATTTCTGTGGTGGGCTCAAGCATGCCAAAGAAACACAGGTCTCCCATTCTGCAAGCCTCAAGCAAATCAAGTCATCACAACAGATGCCTCGGACTACGCCTGGGGGGTGCACATGACAGATCAGTGCATTCAGGGCAAATGGTCCCAAAAAGAAAAGCACCTACACATCAATCAAAAGGAAATGCTAGCAGTAATAAATGCTATTATGGCTTTCAAAGACCTACTGCATCCAGGCCAGCTATTGCTAAGGACAGACAACACCACAGTATTGTGGTACATAAACAAACAGGGAGGAACCCATTCATACCCCCTATGCAGGCTAGCCATGTCTCTTTGGAACATGGCTCTGGAACTACAAATCGAACTTCAAGCACAGTACCTGCCAGGCAAGGAAAACACGCTGGCAGACAACCTAAGCAGAAATATGACAGATCCACACAAATGGAAGTTGCATCCTCAAGTTTTTACAAAAATAATTCAAGCATGGGGAAGGCCAGACATAGATCTCTTTGCCTCCCACAGAAATCACCAATTGACAAAATTCTGCTCAAGGACCTTTCATCCACAGGCCTGGAAAGTGGACGCACTCTCTTTCAGTTGGACAACAATGACAGTTTATGCCTTTCCACCTCTTCCTCTGCTGCCCAAAGTTCTATTAAAAACCAGAGCAGACAGACCAAAGATGATTCTCATTGCTCCAGACTGGCCAAGACAACACTGGTACCCACTCCTGAGGAGCCTGACGCGTTCCCCACCATGGATCCTGCCTCTAATGTCTCTTCTACTGACTCAGCACAACTTCAAAACTCTTCACAGTCAGCTGAAAACAACAGACCCTACTCTCCAAGGAGGTGCAGGATGTCATTTTGGAGGCCAGAAGACCTTCTACTAGAAAAGCCTACTCCGCAAAATGGAAACGGTTTTGTGCCTGGAATCAGAAAAAGGGTCAGAATCCTGGAATACTGAATTTACCTCAAATATTACAGTACCTAGCTGAGATGCTAAGCAGTGGACTTTCATTCTCCTCCATCAAAATCCATGCCTCAGCCATTTCTGCAGAATACAACACTGATCCTCCTTTATTCTCTCACCCCCTCTTAAGACAGTTCCTCAGAGGGGCTAAGAATATAAAACCCCCCAGGAAACAACCAGTACCTGCTTGGGACCTCAATTTAATTCTAGAAAAACTGACCTTGCCTCCTTTTGAGCCAGCTGCTTCAACAGAACTGCAATATTTATCCTGGAAAACAACCTTCCTTCTGGCTATCACCTCAGCTCGCAGGGTTTCGGAACTACAAGCCCTCATGGCTGTGCAGCCTTTCATAATTTTCCATCAGGACAGAGTTTCCTTACGAACCAATCCTTCCTTTATGCCAAAGGTAGTATCCAGGGTAGCCTTGAATCAGGCTATCCACTTACCTACCTTTTACCCTAATCCTCAAAACAAAGGGGAGAGACTACTACATTCCTTGGACATTCACAGACAGCTACGTTATTATTTGGACAGAACAAAGCCTTTCAGAAAATCAGAGCAACTCTGTGTCCTATGCTACAGGAGCTCAAGGGAAGCCTATTTCCAAACAGGCAATCTCAAAATGGATAGCCCACTGCATACGCTTTTGTTACTCTTTTCATGGTAAAACTGTACCTGCAGGCATCAGATCTCACTCCACAAGGGCCACAGCTACCTCTGCAGCTTTCCTCAGGGGGGTTCCTACCAAAGATATTTTGGAAGCAGCCCCTTGGAGTTCTGTACATACTTTCTCCAAGCACTATCACCTACCATTATACTCCAAATCTAGAGCAGGCTTTGCCACTGCAGTCTTGCAGGGCATCCTGGCTCCTCCTAGTGCCTACCACCCCTTTTTTAGCTTTGGGATTCTACCCATCTGTTATGACTGCAGCTGTATGCACGATGAACATAGTACAGTTTTGTACTTACCATAAATGTAGATGTTCGAGTGCTAATACAGCTGCAGTCCAGATTTCCCTCCCTCCTTCCCCTCTTGGGACAGGCCTAATGACTAACACCTCCTCATACAACCTGATTGGGGCATTCTTTTATGGTGTATTTGCTTGCAACTACTGTTTTTTGATTATATTGCATTGCATTTTTACATAAATTTATGTATTGCCTTCCTTCTGGGGGGCACCTGACATCTGGGGCAAGAAAAACTGAAGAAAATGGCGTTGGCTGGTTCTTTTATACCCCTGTCGCACTGACGTCAGGGAAGAAGTGACGACATCTGACGCCGGACCTAGACTTTGGAATTCGGCCGACCGAGGACCCGCCTGACGGCAGGCAAACCCATCTGTTACGACTGCAGCTGTATTAGCACTCGAACATCTACATTTATGGTAGGTACAAAACTGTACTTTATGATCTATGTAGGTGGGAAAGAGAAGATGCAAATGTTATAAATGTCTTATTGGGTCTTGACCAAAGCCACTTAACATATGAATGTGATTTGAGATTCAGGAACCAGGGAATGGCATTCTTGAAATATCACAAGAGTTTCATTCAAACCTAATACACACTGAGAATGTTGAATAACGCGGAAATGTAAATTCTGGCAGTACAAAATTTTGTAGGGAGGAGAGTGTACTTTGGAGAAGTATTAAATATGCTGCTGTTCTTTAAGGAGTCCTGCATTACAGTATTCTTCACATTTATAGAGTCTAACTATAGTTATCTTGCTGTATGACCCACCTTGCACACTGCTCTTAAAAGTATTTTTTATCCTTTGTGGATGATGTATGCTGAATACCACTGCACCATTCTCCATTATTGGGAAATGTAGAATATCAGCCTAGTGGATCCAATTACAGATTTAACCGCAGCTATTTTGGCAGTTGCCATATTTTATTATGCACTGACACATTCACAGGTAACCTTCTAAAGTTGATATCCTGCATGTACTTAAAACTAAATTTCTTCCAGCGCTATTGATGGCATTTGTAATATGCTATGAGTAGAGAAAAATTGTGTAATCCTATCTTTTGACACATTCAAGAATTTATATCACTTTTACAAAATGGACTTTTTTGTAGAATGGTAGCACTGAGGACCCTGGTGGATCCTTGGTTGGGTATTCTGTCAATTGACATGTAGAAAAGTACCATGTTTGACTATCTACTCACCTGTACCAGTGCATGAAGACATAATGTCTGCAAATTATGGTGTCACCAGGGCTATGAGCAAGTCCATTAAGCTCCAAGTTGTATTTGATGCACAAGGAGTCTTGGAAGAGACCCCTTCACACTTCAGATATGCAGTGGTAGCCCTGGCATTATTTGGAGTGGGCGTATGAATTTAGAAAGATGGATAGCTGTTCATTGCTGCAGAGTGAAAGTCTTGTTGCTGCCAAGCATCTTTCCAGAAGTTTGGTCTGTATAGTTTTCCAGTTGGCAAGCCACCCTTTGACAAAGGCTGTAGTCAGTCTTCTCCCCTACAGGAATGACTTCCTCCAGTGCTCGTCCGTTTCAAGATTGTCAGTTATGGAGTTTTGTTCCATCAGCCCATGGTCCTCTGTACTCACTTTTTCCAAGCATTTTTGTACTTAATGTTAGATGAGAAGTCATTGTTCTCAGACTCTGCTGAATTATGTCCTTCTGTGGTCTTCTGACCATTACCCTGGACGACTGATTGGTTTTGTACTCAGCTAACACCCATCAAGGAAGGTCTTCAGCTTTGGATGTAATCTACAGTATATCTGTTGTACAAGAGGGCCCTTTCCAAGTCCTTCTTTTCTCTTGAGTGATCTTCTGCCACCTGCTGCTGTTCCTTCTAAGAGAAGGAAATATCATGTAGATCTGATAGTAAACTAAAACAGCATTTCCCTGTTTGCAAAAATGTGTTTGCTGTTGTGGATATATGCACAGTACCTTGTGTCCTAGAATGCGTCACTGTGGATGTCCCTAAACACAATTTTCCTGAAAACAATGCAGAATTCAGATTGCTAGGAAACCCCAGCATGATGAATTATTGGTTGGGTACTTTTCTATCAGAGTAGTCAATATGTTAAGTTTTACCTCCTTTATGACTGTGGACCTACTTAGATTCAGCACTTATGTTTTGCATCACCTCTCCCCTTTTCTGAAAGAACCCGGTTAGATTCAAGCAATTTGTTCAGAAGCTTGCACACAATTTGAGATCAGATTATTCAAGCCCAGACTTCGGTACATTTTGTCACAGGATCACTCACAACATGCAGATCCAGGGAAAAAAATGGCAATTCAGTGTACAGTGTAAATTTGTCAGATAGCATTACAGCAAGAGTACTACTTTCAATAACCTGATTTGCTTCTGGCTACAATCACGCATCACTTTGCTCCATAATCTCCTGTTTCAAATGGGTCGATTCTTTTTACAGCAATTGATCCAGGAGCATATCTTACACACCTGAAAGGAGCACTACCTTGGAAATTATTTTTTATTTTTAGTCTTGCATCAAGAGACCCCCTGCATTAGTTAGAGCTGTAAGGTAACCTTGTATGTTTAAAGAGCTCTTTGTTCTGTGAGACTGCAAGCCCTTTTGGCTAACAGCATCCCTGTGCCAGAGGGCACTAGGATCCTCCTTTTTCTAGGCGTACTATTTAGATCTGCTAAAATGCGGCATCTCTCTTTGATGCTTGCAAAGTTAAACTTCCAAATGTCTGTTACCCGGTCTAACATGACCACGACTGTTGCATTCTTTTTAGCTGGGATTGGAGCACAGTATTTATTTAAGTTGTAATGGGCAGCGTTTTAAAACCTTTTATCTGAGACTCCTGAGGCTTTTGGTACCCAGCAGTAATGAATGCTTGTACAAGTACCTACTGAGTGGTACTCTTAAAGATCCCAAGCAGGAATCCACAGAGTGGAGGGGTAGTGTCAACCTGCAGTAGTTCTCTTCAAAGTCTGATGTGCCCCCTGTGACACCCCTTCACTTTTGAGTGGAGGGAGTAGCATCTTCCTTGGAGAGATCATTGTTCTGCTTCTGGTCTGTAGAAGTCACCGGGATCAACTAGAAGGTTGTCTGTCATACAGTCTTCAGAGGCCTGGGAAGAGTGGCATCATTTTTTGGCACACTGGGATAAGTTGACACTCCAGGTGATTAAAGTTCCAACTTGAAATGCTCCATGAGCCTTTCTCCTGTAGTTTGGAGCCTCCACCCCTTACTTTGACCTCCCAGGTGTTTGTTCAGCTGACGTTCTGTTTGTAAATATACATGTATGGTTTATGCTATTCCCACAACCTGGGTAAGAGTTGGATTTAGGTAGAGAAAGCTGCCACCTCATCAGTAGCAGGATATGAAAGGAAAGCAGTTCCTCTGTTAGACTGTGACAAGTGCTGCTTCCCGTCTCTGGGGACTCCTCTAAGATGCTCATGTGCCCATGAAATTGACATTGGAATGACTGTCTTGTACCTCATTGGTAGTCCTGGTAGTATTGAGAGAGAAAAAGAGGAGTATCCCAGTTTATACTACCACTTGAAAGTGTAATTAGGGATGCCGTGCTAGTCACAAGAAGCACTAGGTTTCACTCTTTAGAACCTTACAAAGATTGACATTTTGCACTGAACTCGATTGTCGTAACTTTCCTTTCTCACAGGCTCGAGGCAGATTTCTTTGTTCTCATTTTCCCAGCATTCAGCTCTGCATCTCCAGCAGCTGACCCATCGCTCGTATCACAGGGTCTAAGGCTGTGGCCAAGATTAGGCGGAAGATTTGTGTTCTGACACCGTGCATTGATTTACTAGTCTTGTATGCATGTCATATTTCTTTGGTTATGCAAGCTGTTGAAAATTCTAGCTCGTGAGCTGCAGTTTGTAAAGAAGGCCCTTGACCGTGCATCTTTCGTGGTGTTGCTCTTAGTTCGTTGTACCTTTGCTGCAAAAGCATCAGCTGCTGGTACTTGCCACTTGAATAAAGCTTGCACAATTCATGAGAAATTATCCTGGACACCACCCCTTTAGGTTCATTGCTGAGCCCACCCAGTAGGCTGCTGAAGATCTTCAGGAGGAGGAGTGTTTTTTTTTTCTTGATTTTCCCTAATGTTTTGTAAATGTAAATCTCCTATTAAATAAATACTTATGTAGCAAGAAACCCGCTAAATGCCAGTGATAATTTCAAACATGATAAAATCATAAAACCAAAAACCACAGCAAAACACAGACTGGAAGAACCAACAAAGTCCAAAGCATTTAATAGTAATAACTTTTAATGTTGCCTGCTGTTTTTCTGATCCTTTCAAACTTCAGAGTCTTATTCTGCTCCAACAGTGAAGATAAGTCTTGCATGAATACTGCTTGTTGGTGCTCCTTTGTCCCCCTCAGGCCAGATTGGTGAGAGGGTGGATGTTTTTTTTCTGGATCCATTCCAGAATGGAGAGCCATTGCTTGGAATTTAATAAATTCTATACATAATCAAAAAAAAAAAAAAAGTAATTTTAGAATTGCCCATGTTTCTCCCACTGCATCGCCAGTGACACTGGAAAAGCTGGTGCCATTCCTAGCCCTGTTTGCCAATTTGGTGGTAGAGACTGGGCAGAGGAAATCGAAGGGCATTCGGTTACTGTATTGTCCAGGTCTCAAACATCTGGGGGGGTTAGATACCATCTTGTTCTGTATTTAATAGATTTCAGCCTTGTTCTATTGGGGGAATTTACTCCTTGTCACTCCAAATCTTTATGCACAGCCCCACTATTTTTTTATCTGTAGACAAGAGTGCTTTTTTGTATGTCATGATATCGAAACTGTAGGTTTGGCTCTAACTTGTGCTCATGTTTACTGCGGTCATCATGGTCTGTCAAAAAGTCTCTGCTTTGGATGTAACACATTTCTTATGTAGATTTGGTTACTGGACAAGTAGTATAAAAACAAAGGTATATACTGCTGCCCAAAGGTCCAATCCCAGAAGACGAACCATGGAACAGAACAAGGTAGGACCACCAAAGCTTATAAAATCCAGTTTATTCCAAGAATAAAACCAAAGGGTTACGCGCTTTCACATGGAGTAACCACACTTCATCAGATCTCAAAATACAAAGTCAAGCACTCAGTTTAAATAACAAAGCTAAATGTGAATTAAAATCAACTGATATCAAGTTAAAAACATGAATACATCAATTACAAACTGCTGCAAAAAACTCACTTAAAGGGCCGTGCCTCTAGAGCAGGCTTAATGCTTCAAGCCTGGATAAATATGTGCATGTAACCTAAAAATCCATTTTAATTCGACAGATTCAAGATGATTGTTAGCATTACCCCCCCCCCCTTAGATTATTAAATACCAGTTGCAACACCTTAAAACTAAAGCTGTGCGTATTAAACTCAATGTGTTTGGCCAAAGCATTCTGTGTATTGCAATTCCTAATGTCATAAAGATGGTTATAAATCCTGTCTCTCAGCCTTCTAGACATTTTGCCAGCATAAAAACATTCACACCATTTACAGTTGGCAAGATATACTATGTTGCTGCTATCACAGGTAGCATGAAATCTGGGAAGAAATTTTAAATCCAGGATAGGATGACAAAAGAGTTGTTACATTTATCGCTCTGCACATATTGCAGTGTCTGCAAGGAAAAGTGCCAAAACTTAGGTTTTTGTCTTGCTGGATACACTGCCTTATATCTTTGCATAAAAGTTGTTTTAGATTTAAATTATTCTTATATGTGAAACTTGGTGCTTCTCCAACAATATCAACAGTAATGGGGTCAAGATGTGCCAATTCCGTCTAATTTCTAACATGACTGCATTATTGTCGGCATATTTTGTTATAAAACTGTTTCCTACCCCTGAAATGTCTGGTATACC
The DNA here is from genome assembly GCF_019279795.1 of Protopterus annectens. Lineage (NCBI taxonomy): Eukaryota > Metazoa > Chordata > Ceratodontiformes > Protopteridae > Protopterus > Protopterus annectens. Next base: position 817,149,182 of record NC_056726.1, on the reverse strand, counting down.
TGGGATAATTCATTGAATATGGAGAGCCATTTTTCGATGAATATACAGAGCTGTTCACAATTGGATTCATATCCTCAAATACATCCTTCTTGGCATTATCCACTACCATCCGAGTATAACCCCTATCTGCAAATCACTGCTCTGAAGTATTAATTTCATCATTCAACATAGTTTGTTCTCTACAAATCCTCTTCATTCTGTGATATTGTCCCTTCACTATATTAGGGAATGTGAACCTAGGGTGCATACTGCTAAATTCTAGCAGGTTATTTTTCCAGCATGGTTTACGAAATAAACCAGTGCTAAGAACCCCAGAGTCATCCCTATGTACAGTAACATTTAGGAAATCTACCCTTTGTATGGATGATGCCATGGTAAACTTCAAGAAATCAATCGTGGACTCTAGGTGTTTAATGAAGTCCTGCAAACAAGAAAGCTCACCATTCCACAGCAGAAAAATGTCATCCACAAACAGTCTATATAAAAGGACGTGTGGAAAATAAGTACAATTAGACATGCATATTCTCCCAATAATGTACCACTAAATTTGCATAGGAGTTTGCACATGGGGTGCCCATAGGGACACCCCATCGCTGCAAATATGTTATCAAACAAACACATTATTGGAGAGAGCAATTTCCAATAATGTACAAATTAAGGTCATCTCATTATTACTCAGAGTGCATACTGTTTAGAATTTCTCTAATGGCATCCAAACCATATTCGTTAGGTATAGAAGTGAAGAAACTTTTTACATTGTTTAACCAATAAACATTCATGAGAGGGAGAATCATTATTGTATACATAAATATTTAAAAACTGAGTAGTATCCTTTAAGATGGTATTTGCTTCACTATCGGTCCTAGTTTCTGCTGTATATAAATAGACATGGTCTCAGTTGCCCACCCACCTCCTGCAACTATAGGTCTATAAGGGGGTGGATGTACAAGCTTATACACCTTTGGTAAACCCTTAATACAGGGGAGAAGTACAAGCTGTAGTCTATTTGTCTATACATTAAAAGGTCATAGAGATTATCATGAAACTAAGAATATTCATAAGGTGGGGAGCATCTATACAGACATATGCATCAACGTCTTGCAATAACGTATATATTGTTTTTTGTAAACTTTCCTATTCATAAGTACTATCCCCCCCACACACACACACCTTTTTCTACTGGTCTAATCGCTAAAGCTGCATTATTTTGCAGGGACTGTAAAGCTTCTTTCTCAGTGGTAGTTAAAATAAGAACAGTTCTTTATATAAAATTGTTTATGGATGTCCCTTTCACATGCTTTTACAAAACAATCCACATGAGGTGGCAATACAGGGGTATACAAACTTCTACGTTTCAAAGAAGTTTCAGTTTGTTGCCTCAAGTCTTTGTCATATAACAATTTTAAGCTAACATTATGCCCAAACATCCTTAGATCAGTAAGCAGGTCACTCACATTCGTGCCTGCTTAAGGAATAAAGGATAGACCTTTCTTCAACAGAGACATCTCTGCCATAGATAGTTCATGTTCCGATAAATTAAAAAACAGATTGTTCATCTCCTGGTGTTCATCTCCTGGTTCTTCTGTTTGTGGTGGTGTTCTGTTTGTGGTGGTGTTCTCTCCCGAGTACTTTCTCTTCATACGACCCCTACTGCTGTACCTCGACTGGGACGTGGTGCGCGATTTCACTGGTAATGGTAAAAAAGTTCCATGTTGAAAAGTGGTAACAGTTTCGGTCTAGCCCCAGCTACAGAATTTTGAAAAGTTTGCTGGTTGGGTGGAGGAGTCAATCCCTGCAACAAGGCAGATAGAATTCCAACTGTTGTAATGGAACATTACTGGGCACAACTGCTGGCTCTTTTACAATATTTACAGAAGGCATAGTTATGGACTCAAGGAATTAGGCAACGCATCAGTATGTGAAGAGTCAGAAACAGATGCTGTATTCAAAGTGGATAAAGCATTAGTTACATTGTTTATTGGCCAAATAAAAACATTGCCGAGACTAAAGTCTTAAAGTCCCGTTGCAACTTGCGCTGGTTTGTATGTTGCATCCTATTACTGTAGAGGGACACATTCATGTAGGTGTTCGCAAGCAAATCTGTGAAGACTTCACCTTTAAAACGACAGGATAAATCATTTTGCAACAATTCCACCTTCTTGGTTAGTTCATCTTCAGTCGGGCGGAAAAAATTAACAATCTCATATACTTGTGGCCCAATTCAATGTTAAGATGCTGCCAGCTTTTAAGCAATTATAAGTTGGCATACACAGTACTTTCATCCCTCTAGGGATGACATGGAAATGCAAGCTGGCTTCTAAATGCCGACATTGCCAAATTAAATGCAGCTTATAAAGATCGTTTTCAGAATCTTTAAGCTATTAAATTTTTGTTTAAGTTATCAACAGTACCTGCATAGGCAGATGCAGGAGTACATTCAAAATCCAGATTCAAAAGCAGGTTGCCCTGCTGTACAAAAATATCATTCCATTTCATTTGTAAATTCTCCCTCATGGGATTGTAGTCCAGTTCCAAAGAAGCTGTTTCAGCCATGTGGCTGAAGTAATACTAAACAAGACCAAGAAGTATAAAAACAAAGGTATATACTGCTGCCCAAAGGTCCAATCCCAGAAGACGAACAATGGAACAGAACAAACAAGGTAGGGCCACCAAAGCTGTAAAATCCAGATCTGAAGTAGGATTGTTCATTTGTCAGCAACCTGTGGGTTACGGATTCGATATCGGATCCGAGCCGGCAACTTGTTTCAAGCTAATGGATCCGAGCTCCTAGCTCCTCCCTTCACCCATAATCCCCTGCTAACCCTCCATGACCTCAGATCTAGTTTGCCGCACTTGTGATGGCTGGATCCTTTTCTTGAGCTCCGCAGATAAGTGAAAAAAGTTAACTTTTTTCTAGCCTTTTTCGTCAGGAATTTCTTTTAGTTTAAATTAATATTTGTAAAGTGTGTCTGAGTTAGGTTCCCTATTTTTTAATTAATACCCTCCCTTTGCTGGTCGCTAGTGTTTGTTGAGTGTCTTTTGGGGCCTGTGTGTGTAGTTGTTTTTTTCTTTTCCTTTTTAGTTAAAAAAAAAAAAAAAAAAAAAAAAAGGGAATGGCTGAGGCCCCAAAAGCCATATTTTCTAAATGTACCGAGTGTGGCCATAAGCTCTCCCGGCTGATGGCCACACTTGGTGCGTTCCGTGCCTTTGGGTTGAACACCTCACCTCGGGCTGTACTATCTGTGCAGTGTTCAACCCCAGGGCACTGAAAGAACGGAGGTCGAAGCTGGTCCTGGCAGGACTTCTACCCCCGGATTCAGCTTCGGCCTCCGCTACCTCTGCTACTCCCATGGCTCCATCACAGCCTGTGGTGGTTGCCACTCCTGCCCCCCTGCCTCCGACTGGGACTCAAACTCCCGCTAAAGTGTCGGAGGCCAGGAGGGAGAAGCACCATAAGCGGCGGGCCGAGACCTCCGTTTCGGCCCCGCCAGCTAAGCGGGCTTCTCCCTCCATTGCTTCTAGGTCTCCTCCTCCTTGACTCCGATCCCCTTCTTTCTCCCCGGGGCCCGAGGAGGAGAAGACCCGATCTCCGTCGAGGTCATTCAGGCGGCATTCCAGGCCTGCCTCGGTGGCCTCTTCGAGATCCACTTTCAGTTTATCAGATGCAGACTTGGACCGGATGATGCGAAGGTTCATCCAGGCCCAGCTGCAGATGGGAGTGCTCTTGCCTCCCCCCCCTCTCAGGGGGGGAGCTCGACACCTTTTTTCCACCCAATTGCGCCTTCTCCGACCCGCTACCCGGGTTCGGAGCGCTCTGAGCCGAGCAGCCTTGGAGCCGGGGGGTGGGTCGGCGCCGACAGTACTTGGTACTTCGGATCCGACCCTACCCTCGAGTCTGTCGGATCCGACCTCTCGGAGCCGTGGTCCGAGCTTCGGATCCGGGGGATTCAGTGTGCCTTCAGCTCCATCCAGGTCGGAGCACACTGGTCCCTTGGATCCGACTGTCTCGGTGCCGGCTCCGATCCCTTCATCGGATCCGAGTGGGAGCCGACTTTCGGATCCATTGGAGAGTGGCTCTCCCTCTGCATTCGATGTTGTGGAGAGGGCTCTGTTGAGAGCATCCGGACCACCGGTCCTTGCATCGACTCCTCCCTGCACTCCCTCTCTGCTGGGCCAGGCTTCCATCACCCGGCCAAAGGGACACCCTGCTTCGATGTCACAGACAGTTCCATTGGAACAAGATGTTGCCGGCAAGGCCTCCTCGGACAGTCCCCCCGAGGAAGCTCCCCGCAAGCATAAGTGCAAAAGGAGGCACATGGACTCCCCTGAGTCCTTAACCGAGGACACGGACTTGGAGGAAGGGGAAGGCTCCCCAAGATCACCCCCTGAGGATGTCTCCTTTGGAGACATCATGGAGATGCTGAGAATCAGAGGTGGGTGGTCTGCCCCCAAGTCTTCCTCTGACGAGTCTGTGTTTCTGGAGGCATTCGAGGCAGGCCCGTCTACCTCCTGGGTTTCCCCTCCAGCCGATCCGCTGGTGGACCTTATTACCACCAGGGCATGGAAGGATCCAGACACCGTGGAGCCAATACCGAAGCGACCGGATAGGATTCTTAGCCCCCCCTCAGACCGGTCACATTGGAGTAAGGGCCCCCCTGTAGATGCCATGTTGACGGTGGCAGCCACAAAGAGGGAATTGGCTCAGGAGAGTCCCTCAGTCCATCCACTGAGCAAATAGTCCCATTTGATGGATCGCTTAGGGAAGCGAGTCTTTAGTTCAGCGACCTTCTCAGTAAGGTCACTGAACTATATGGCACATGTCATCAGGATGTAGCGGGATCTTATCAAAGAATATGCTGCATCCCCCCCCCTGAGTCCATGTCGGAGGAGAATAAACATTTGTACTCCACCTGAATGGCCACTCTGAGATCTATTTCAAACACCTCTATGCGGCTGTTGTCCCACGCCACAGAAGGAGCCGCTAGGGCCAGCGGAGCAGGCCTAGTCATGAGACGTCAGGCCTGGCTCCGTCATTGCGACTTTACGGAGCCCTTTAAAGCATCCTTCGCGAACGCCCCCTTTGATGGTTCTGCCTTTTTTGGCAAAACAGTTCGCGAGATGCTTGTCCAGAGTGAGGACGGGAAGACGTTGTCTGCCGTCTGAGTCCGCTTCTCTGCTCCCCAGCGGTCCTTTTCAAGGAACCAAAAGGGTCAGAAGAAGATGTGGTTCCGGAAATCACAACATTCCCAACCAGCTCCGGACAACCAGTCCTACCGTGGCAGAGGTGGACAGGGAGGACGTCGCCCCAGGGGCAGAGGGTCTCCGAGAAATTTCAGGTCCAGAGAACTTTTCTCTGAGCGGCCCGCGCAGCAGCAGCCCTGAGGGGTTGCCCGGCTGCTCCACTCTGGAGGCAGTCGGGGGGCGTTTTTGAAACATCTAGCGGCATGGGAGTCCATCACAACAGACCGCTGGGTGCTTCGCATCATATCTAGAGGGTACAAAATACCAATTCTCCATGTCCCCCAATCCAAGAACCTCCCCGATGTACCACCCGATCACAGGGAGGCCGCAGCTGCAGAAATACAGCAGCTGCTAAGAAAAAGAGCCATCCAGCTCGTCCCCCAAGACCAGCTCGGATTAGGGCTCTACTCAAGGTTCTTTTTGGTGCCAAAAAAGACGGGGGACCTGAGACCCATCCTAGACCTTTCCCGCTTGAACCTGTCAGTAACCAAGGAAAAATTCCGAATGGTCACTCTTCAATCTATCCTCCCCCTTTTGAGGGAGAACGATTGGATGTGCTCTATAGACCTCAAGGATGCGTATTACCACATCTTAATGGACAAACGATCCAGGAGGTTCCTTCACTTCCGGCTGGGAGCCAGTCACTACCAGTTCAGGGTCCTTCCCTTTGCCCTCACCACAGCCCCCAGGGTGTTCACCAAAGTGTTAGCAGTGATTGCGGCCCACCTGAGACTCCAGGGAATTCAGGTCTTCCCGTACCTGGACGACTGGCTCTTGACCGCACCAACAAGGCATCTACTTTGCTCGGCCAGAGACTTCTTTCTCCATCTAGCCCCACAACTAGGCATTACTATTAATGTCGACAAATCTCTACTGGCTCCAACACAGATCATAGAATTCATAGGTGCCAGAATAAACACCAGAGATTTGCGAGCCTTCCTAACTGCCGAGAGAATCAGAAATCTACAACTTCATGTGCGGGCTATCCTTCATTCAGAGGCTTCACCAGCGGAATTGATCCTGAGGGCACTAGGCTCCATGGCAGCAGCGATTACACTCCTTCCATGCGCCCGTTTGAACATGCAAGTCCTGCAATGGACTCTGTTAGTGCAATGGTCCTTCCTATCCCTTCCTCTCCACCATCCCATTGTTATCAGCAAGGCTTGCAGAAGGGTGCTACTATGGTGGCTCCAAGCATCGAACGTCCATACGGGCCGTCCCTTCTGCACCTCTCCCCCTATCGCCACTGTGACCACGGACGCTTCCCGCCTCGGGTGGGGGGGGCATTACTCAGGCAGGACAGTTCAAGGCACGTGGAACGATACAGAGACCTCCCTGCATATCAACGTTCTGGAGATGAGAGCGGTGCTGTTGGCGTTGCAAGCACTTCAGAGCTTCCTCCAAGCAGGAACGATTGCAATTCACTCGGACAACATGTCAGTGGTCTGGTATATCAACAAACAGGGGGGAACCAGATCTTATCCTCTTTGCCACGAAGCCATGAGAGTGTGGGAATGGGCGATCTCCACCAACCGCTTTCTGATTGCAACGCACATTCTGGGGAGGACCAACATCCTAGCGGACAAGCTCAGCCGCACCCTTCTTACCCCTTACGAGTGGTCTCTCAATCCTCTAGTAGCGAAGCAGATATTCGCAACATGGGGGCAACTCTGCTGCGATCTTTTTGCATCTCCCTCAAATGCCAAATGCATAATTTCTTCGCTCTAATCCCCACCAGGGAATCTCCAAGAGACGCTCTGGTGCATGCTTGGCCACCCGGTCTACTCTATGCCTATCCTCCTCTTCCAATGATGATACAACTCTTACAGAAAGCCTCGCGGTTGGGGAGCAAGATGATTCTCATTGCCCCATTCTGGCCTCGACAAATTTGGTTCCCTTACCTGTGGTCTCACCTTGTGAATCACCCTTGGATTCTAGATCCCATTCCGGATCTCATCTCCCATCCATTGGACTTGCCAACTCCAAACCTGGACAATCTGAAACTGGCAGCTTGGTTGCTCCAGTTCCACTCCTAGTTAGGACTCCCGGTATCTCTTCACCAGTCAAAGCCATCCTCATGGCAGCACATAAGCCCTCCACCAGGAAAGTGTATCACAGCAAATGGAAACGTTTTTCCATCTGGGCGGAGCGCCGCGATCTAGATCCCTTTACGGCTCCTCTTCCATCCATTTTAGATTTCCTAACTGAACTCTTTCAAGAAGGCGCTAGTTGTTCAACTGTCAAAGTGCAGTTGGCAGCCATTTCTCATTATCATGTGGGACATGATACAGGACCCTTGATGTCAGCCAAATTGTGTAAAACCTTTCTCAAGGGTACCTTTTTACTTAGACCTCCTGTAAAAGAAGCCGTACCCCCATGGGATCTTACTTTAGTTCTTCAAGCCTTGACTGCTCCACCCTTTGAACCCTCGGCTTCAGTGGATCTCAAATTCTTGTCATGGAAAACAGCATTCCTTGTAGCCATTACTTCAGCGAAAAGAGTGTCGGAACTTCAGGCTCTTTCTGTAAAGCCTCCATACCTGATTTTTCACCCTGATAGTGTACCTCAGGATCAATCCCTCCTTTCTTCCCAAGATAGCATCAGAAACCAACATAAACCAATCCATAAATTTACCGGTTTTCTTCCCTAAATATCAAAATAAGGGTGAATACAAGCTGCACTCATTGGATGTTCATAGGCAGCTTCGTTTTTATACTCATAGGACGGCTGCCCATAGACAATCCTACCAGCTGTTCGTTTCCTTTGCCAAATTTAACTTGGGGAAAGCTATCTCTAAATCTTTATCTCACTGGATTTCCCAATGTATCCTACTAGCTCATCAAGCCTCGGGTAGACCCGCACCAGAAGGAGTTCGTGCTCATTCCACTCGCTCCATTTCTACTTCTGCGGCTTTCAAGTAGAGTTCCTTTGGATGATATTTGTTCTTCAGCCACTTGGGCTTCATCTCATACCTTTATCAACCACTACAAGCTAGACCTGCTTTCTAGAGGGAGAGCATCCTTTGGCTCTGCGGTGCTTCATAATATCCTTCCATGATGGCCACCCAGGGTGCAGGTAGCTGGGGACTCTGTCCCACAGGTTGCTGACAAATGAACAATCCTACTTCAGATTTAGAAGTTATGTACTCACCATAACGTTCCATCTGAGTAGGTAGTTCATTTGTCTGCAACCATCCCCCCCTCCTTCCCCCTGACCTTCTTTGGATCTATTAGTTTTTAGATATCCTTTGTTGGATATATATGGAGAGGCAAACTCGATCTGAGGTCATGGAGGGTTAGCAGGGGATTATGGGTGAAGGGAGGAGCTAGGAGCTCGGATCCATTAGCTTGAAACAAGTTGCCGGCTCGGATCAGATATCGGATCCGTAACCCACAGGTTGCAGACAAATGAACTACCTACTCAGATGGAATGTTATGGTGAGTACATAACTTCTAATTTATTCCAAGAATAAAACCAAAGGGATAAGCACTTTCACGTGGAGTAACCATGCTTCATCAGATCTCAAAATACAAAGTCAGGTACTCAGTTTAAATAACAAAGCTAAATGCAAATTAAAATCAATTGATATCAAGTTAAAAACATGAATACATTAGTTAAACAATTGCAAAGCTGCTGCAGAATCACTTAAAGGGCCATGCCTCTAGAGCAGGCTTAATGCTTACATTGCTATTCAAGCCTGGATAAATATGTGCATGTGACCTAAAAATCCATTTTAATTCAACAGATTCAAGATGAATATTAGCATTACCCCCTCTTAGATTATTAAATACCAGTTGCAACACCTTAAAACTAAAGATGTACATATTAAACTCAATGCGTTTGGCCAAAGCATTCTGTGTATTGAGATTCCTAATGTCATAAAGATGGTTATAAATCCTGTCTTTCAGCCTTCTAGACGTTTTGCCAACATAAAAATATTCACAACATTTACAGTTGGCAAGATATACTAGGTTGCTGCTATCACAGGTAGCATGAAATCTGGGAAGAAATTGCCTACCACTTGTCACTCCACATCTTTACGCACAGCCCCACTATTTTTTTTATCTGTAGACAAGATTGCTTTCTTGTATGTCATGATATCGAAACTGTAGGTTTGGCACTAACTTGTGCTCATGTTTACTGCAGTCATCATGGTCTGTCAGAAAGTCTTTGCTTTGGATGTAGCGTGATTCTTGTGTTCATAGGTTCATAGGGTAGTACACATTGTGTAGATTGGGTTACTGGACAAGTCTAATGCCATGCTTTCCAACTGCAAGTTGTCCTGAGCTGTGGCAGCTCTGTCTTTTATATTGCGTCAAGGAGACTGTTCAAGTATATATTCTGTTGCCCTACTGTGGTAGTAGCAGTGAATAGTCTGGTTGGCCTTCATCTGTGTACAGGTATTGCTGTAGATGGATGATTTTGTTTATAGAATCATCCATTTCTGATCTAAGCTTCTTGCTGCTCTTCCTTGAATTAGTGGTCTTTGTTCCTCATATGAGAAATCTATTTTCTTTTTTCTCCTTTCCCTAATACAATCCTGATGTGCTCAGTTGTCATGGTCCAGCACCATAGATTTCACAGATTTTTAGAGAGAGGACTGTACTCTAGCCAGCCAACTCTGGAATCTCGCTTGGTGAGCGAAAACAGGATAATGTTGCATTATCAGAACAAGCAAAGGACTTTGACGTCTTCAGTGCAAATGCAAGTCATGTCATGTCTGGGGATGAGCCAGCAAATGAGACATTATCATAGCAATCTGTGTTCTAAGATAAAATGACGTCCTGGTAGCTGCTTTGTTTTGCAGTCTGTCCCACTTACTGGAGTTTTGGCTTCTACAGAGCAGTTCCCATATTTTGTTGGAACAGGGCACTCAAGATGTCTGTCCTACAGATTGGCTGAAAAAAAAATGCAGTCTTCCCCAACTTTCTTTCTAACAGGGTAAGGTAGAATGTTCTTGATGATGTATGGAGAAATGTTTTGTCAAGCATTTGTTTTTAATATACAAGGCTTTGCTTCTCCTTTTATGATGTGTATGTTTATCAAGGCATATTTTCTTGTGAAAGACAAGACCTTGGCCCAGCATGTACTGGTGAAACTGTTTCTAAAGGGAGTCCTAGTTCCCAGCTTTCATGTAAAAATCAGCCTTCCAATAAAACCTGAGCTTCATGCTTGCTCTGTACTTTGCTACTTTCAGCAAAGTCTTTTGACTTCAAAGACTTCTGGTGACAGTGACCTCAGTCCATTTGATATCAAGGTCTGTAACAGTCGAGTTTTGTCTTGCCTTTAAGGAACTGTCCCTTTCCATCTTGTTCACCTGCAAATGTGTCCTTAGTTGTCACTTAGTCCATCCCAGTTTTCTTGTGTGCCGAAACTAGAGTGTTTATTCTTTCTACCTTCACTATTCTGTCGTAATAGATCCATGAGTATTGGCTTCTGAACTATTTGCATGGCCTGGCATTGTTGGGAGATCATTGAGGAGCCAACTGCCCCACATCACTGTTTTAAGTGACTTGTGGAGTAACACAGAAGGCAAATGGAAGCTGAAGGGATTGAACCTAGGCCTATAGAATGTAGTACATATTAATATACCATAGCTTTAATTATTTGGGCTTAACAGCCAGCCAGTTTTTAAGTTGCCATATGTAAGCCATACAGATTGACAGCTTTTGTAGTCTGCCACCAGAAGACTACTTGGCCCCTAGCCTGTTTGAGAAGACTTCTCTCTTGTTTGTAGGGGAGGGACTGTCTTTAATGCATCTTTTATGAATATGTGGTGAATGTTTTGGAGCCAGCTGGTCATTGCTTTTTTTGGTAGATACCTTTATAAAGCACTAGGGTCTGAACCTCCTGTCCCAGAGTAAAGCATTTTGTCAGATGGCCACCTCAGTATTCTTCAAGATTTAGCCATGTAGTCCTCTATCCACCCCACATGAACTTTCCTTCTGGTAAATTGCTTGAGGTTCTACATATATGTGCCCCTCAGTCCCACTGCAGAGGACCTACTAAAGCAAAATGTAACATAAGTGCTCCTGTTTGTCTTCGTAGTAGTCTTTTGTAGTAAGCGCATTGGTTGTATGGAATGCTTCTTTTGCCCATAGTGTCTCAAGAGCCAGGTAAAATTCAGTTTTATATATTCAGTTAGTACCTAAAACTGTGAAGTCTAAGGGTATGCCTTCCACTTATACCTGGTTAAAAGTGTTGCTGGAAGTGGGCACAAGGAAGGGGTTATAAGCATCCTTCCTATTTAGCATTTTCACCAAGATGCATTTTTTTGTGCCTTCTCACACAAATGATCTATTCCACTTGGTACAGGACCATTTGTTAATCAGTTAACATGGCTAGTACTTGATGCTTTAGTATACAGGATGGCATTAGTGTGCATCATACACTTTTATTATAGATGAGTGTCTAATTCAGATGCAGAATTTGTGTGTAGGTATTACAGCTCTTTTCCTTCGATAATGTGCATTTGAAAAGTGAAATGGTTCATGTAGCTGTTGAGTTTTTATTCTGCACTTTTTGAGTATATCTAATGGTTTAACACTTATAATTATATATTGTGTTAGCATTCTTTGTCCTCACTATTCAGTCTTGTTTGCTTTGACTGCTGTTTGTTGATTCTTGGTTGAGGTTTTGCATCTTTAGAAAATGTGGACTAGCTTAAGTTAGCCAGGTGTACTTCCCTCCTTCATGCAGTTATGTTCTTATGCCAAGTAGCGAAGGTGATTTAAGATATCTAACGTAAAGTACATAACACCAGATTGTGCTCTTAAATAACGCCACATCAAGTGCTCCATTGTGAAATCTGTTTTAGCTGCAGCCAAGAATAAGTGTTTTGTTTTTGTTTCGTTTCTGTAGTCTATTTGAACTAAGATTTATGTGATGTGGCATTTTTCTTGACCCCCTTCAGAACATTCCTTTGTATGTCAACTGATTTCACCACCTGGGGAATTTAGTTTTGACATTTTATTTTCTGAAAATGCTTGGTGCACAGGCCTTATTTTTTTAGCAGTATTGTAGACTATAAAGTACGAAAGGGGCAAAAAAATACTTATTTTGCACAGATGAAGTACAGCACTCGTTTAGGGGGAAGCCGCATGTGTAATTCCAAGTGCTTAAGCTCTGCAGCTGTGTCCTGTAAACATAGCATGCCTCATCAGATTTTTCACTTCAGATAAACTATCACTGTAGATATTTCATCTGAGGTTTGCTTGGGTGCTCATGAAAACCATTAAAATGCAGTCTTGAGTGTTATTTTCTCCATGTATATAATTTTTTGTGGTGTTCCTTGCATTTAATTTCGGGTTTAAATTCATGACATGGCTTTTGCAAGAAAAATCCCCCAAAAATGTGATTTGTGGGTAGGGGCCACACTTTTCTCTTATCACCCCCCACACACACACACACAAAATGCAACTTGTAAAAACAATCATTTACTTTGTGTAAATCTTGATGTTTGCTGCAGCTAATTTGTTTTAGTGAAAGCTCTGTTAGTATTCAGAATTGCTGTCGACTGCTGTTGTACATACTGTGTATAAGAGGGGAATCTATTTATTAGGATTGTAATACATTCTGTGCCGTTGAGATCAAGGTTGCTCTCTGATTTTGTTTGGTTTAAATGACCATCTTGGTATATGGTAGAGAGCTTAGTATTTCCTTGTACTAAGATCTGTTTTACGTTACTTAATATTTGCAAAATATTTTTAATTAAACATGTTAAAGTGTATATAGTTTGTGTCCATGTTTGGTTGTAAAGTGCAGCAACTGTCAATTTCTTAAATGTACTTTTGGGTAGTACAGAGGTGAAACAGTGCTTATGCCATTTATATAATTCATAACATCAAAGATATTACTGACTTTAGGAAAATTGGGCAAGGTATGTGCAAGGCACACAACTGTGATTTGCAGTAGTAAAGATACTGTGAACAGTGGCATGTGGTACATGTGTTACACAAGCAATTTACATACAGATGGTCTTGTTTATCTACTAGAGTAAAAAGAAAACGGGGACGGGCATAGACGAGTCAGTGCATGAAGATGTGGCATCTCATATCAAGCCATTTCCTTTTGAAACCTTTATTTGAAAATCAAAGAGGTCCGGGAGGTGTTACTCTAACAAGAAGTTGCATGGAGAAAATGCTGATGTGTGAGGCCAAACATCGAACTTTCGCGGTAGCTCTTGTAATGTCTAAATCTTTGGTGGAGCTGTCATGCTGCATGGCATTCATCGTCCTTAACTAATCTGCTTTTGTAGCTGAAGCCCTTGAACTAAGTCTTTACTCTGTTTTCTTTGGAGGGCACCACATCAAATCTCCATAAAAGAAGAAACAGACTTTTCCTCACTTATTTTTGCCCAACATAACAGACAAGCTCTGTCCCTTTGTGATTTCAGTAAGTAGGTGTTAAGGAGAATCTTATAGTCGAACATTTATGAACTTGCCATTCTACTGTTTAGAGCTATGGCAAGTGCTTTTCTATAGAACCTAGAGTTGATGTACTGCTTAAACTTTTCCCTTTGTGGAAAGAGAAGGTTTGGCTGTACCTTTCATCCACTACCATTGCTTCAGAGATGTAATCATTGATCTGTAACTGTACCCCTTTCATCCTGGTGGGTATGGTTTTCCTTTCCATTGTGTTAAATACAGCTCTGATGTAGCTGCCCTAGAAGATGCATCGACAGCATCAGGTTCTATGATACGCAGGTACTCCTGGCTTAGGTTACAATATCTTACTGAAGATGCAAAAGACAAGTTGCTGGATTCTTCCTTGGAGTCTGAATCTGTTTGGTTCGGTTGCTGCCGAGCTTTTCAGAACCTCACAGGATAAAGTGAAGATTATGTAGCATCTCTGATTTTTCTTTCCCCTATACCGAAACTTTCAAGGAATGATCTTTCTAAGTCTTGCTTTATGTGTAGGCAGCAGAAGTCTTTCTTAATGGACAAGATATCTTCAAAAAAAGGTGTTTCCAGATAAACATGCTCTGGATTCTAGAGGTCAAAAGCCTTTTTTCCCTATCAAATCTGCTTGTATCTGACATCCTTCCTTGCCCCTCAGCCAAATTCGTCATTCCCTGCAGTTCTATGTCCTTTCCCATCTGGCAGCAAAGCAGCACAGACTCCTATGTTCTTTCCATAATACAAAAAGGTTAATTCATGGTTTGGAAATCCCTTCCATCTTTCTTAGGACTTCCTCAGCCTCACATTGCCAACTTCCTCATTTTCCTCCAATTTTGCAGATCCTTTTGGTTCAGGGAAATGTTCAGTGTGTTCCTTTCCCTACCAGAGAATCACAGGTTTTTATTCCAGGATGATCTTCGTGTTTCATTGTTGCAGTCCTGACTTGTGGGATTTCCTGCCATGAAAGCCCTTAGCTGGCTAGACTACCAGAGAAAATGTTCTCCTCCTCCTTAGGCTGGCAGACACCCTAACTGACTTAAGTACTCTTGGATATGTAAAGAGCTAGCCTACATCATGAAGTCTGTCTTTTCTTGCCATTGGAGCCTGAAGCAGTGTTTCAGTGGGTTGGTCAGTCTGTAACAGAGAGGTCAGTGTAAAGATTAGCACCCTGTTGGGGATCCCTCCTTTTGCTTTAACTCATGCCAGGTAAGGTAAACAGTTGTATCTGTTGTGATAAGCAGATCCCACACGGAGACTTCCATTCACTTTGTGTCACCTGCTTAGGCCTGGAAAACGATGTCCCTAGTGCTGCTTTTGTGCCCGCATTAACTTTAGGATGATCAGATACAGGGACAAACTTTTAGCTAGATTCATTAGTCATGAATCCTCATCAGCGTCCTCCTGTCTTTCAGAGGTTGAGCAGCCTAGGCACAAGAGGGAAAAAGATGAGAAACCCAAGCTTAAGCACTGAGACAGCAACCATTCCCAATCTGTTTCTCTTTCTAGGCTTGTGATTGTTGAAGACGAGGCAGTTTCACAGCATCCTGTCTGAGGTGGTGGTACAGGCCTTTGTTGAGACCTATTCAGTTTCTTAGTTTAATACTAAGCCAACTGCCTTTCTGGGGCATTTTTTTAAGCCTAGCCAGTTACCCCAAGTGAGAGTCAAATCAAACCCTGCACCTTGTGTTTGTAAGGTAAACATCTTAACCATTACTCCAACCGCCCACACCCCTGGGAGTCTGACCTGCCACTGGGTCTGTCTATTTCTGCACAGACCCTTGCTTTCAGCTCATTGGTTGGATCCAGGGATGCTCACCAGACCTCTGCTTCCGAAGAGCGCACTCCAGTGATGTTCCTTTTGCATCTTCAGCCTACACAGATTCATTTTCCAGAGATGGGCATCAAGATGTCTGACATCCCAAGGCCAAAACGACTTCTGAAAGAGAGGTACTTCTGCAGGGCCTTTGCCTACACTTACCGGCTCCCCTTTCTCAGCAATACCAACAGGACATAGACTAGCTGAAGACCCAGTCTCCATGGTTTCTCCTTCCTTCACTCTCCCTCTTCATTTATTATGCATTGCCCCCCCACCCCCTACTACCTCTCTGTGATTCTAAAGATAAGAGGAACTAGACAAGCACCCGTGAATGCCTGCCCAAGAAAAAGGGGATCCTAATTCTGAAGCTTTTCCAGATCCTTTTGAATTGGATGAGGATTCTGACCCAGAGGGTTTTGGTTCTGAAAAAGGGCCCTCCCTCACTTGCTTTGAAGAGTCAGATTCAGAGGAGAACCTGGCCTCTGCACCTACCCCCCCCCCCCGGATGTAATCAACTTTTGAAGACTTTCCATGCTATGAGGGAACATTTCCAGTGGGAAGCACACAAATACCCTCAGTCAAAAAAGAGAATTAGGGAGTTCCTGGATCTGCCAGAGGACAAACCTCTTGCTGCCTCCCCCCTCCAATTTTAGAGGTGGTTGAGAATGTCTTCAGGATTCCTCTTTGAATCCTGAGACTCTTCCCCCAGCCCCTCATAAACCAGACAGGTTTTATAGGGTAAAGGCCTCACATAAATACCTTTTTAAAAATTATCTGCTGATCCAGAGATGGTCACCCCAGAAACCAAAGGGGCTAGAGACAGCTCTTCTAGAAACCTTTTACCTACAGATAGAGAGCAGGGCCTTTGACAGATTTGGGAAAAAGGTATATACATCAGCCACTCAATATGAGGGCTCTCAACTGTCAATTTTACATGATTAAATGTCAGCAAAGTATTCAGGATCATTTTAAATAAAAGGTCTTTTCATTTGAGGATAAAAATCTTTCAGAAAAGGTTTTGGATCTTTGCCACTCCAGTTCACAGGTAGCAAGGCATTCCTTACACCGTGGCTATGATGCTATGGAGGATTCTAGCCAGGCAGCTGCCACTGGCTCAGTTAATAGAAGGCATGCATGGCTTCGGGAACAGTTTCTTCATGACCATGTTAAATGTAACCTTCTTGATGCTCCCCTTGACAATGAATTCCCCTTTGGACCTAAAGCTGATGCTCCCCTTGACAAGGAATTCCTCTTTGGACCTAAAGCTGTGGCTGTTTTAAAAAAAAAAAAAAAAAACTACGTCTATGCAGACTGTGAAAGACTTCCAAGTTCAGCCTCATAGGTTTAGTAGGGACTTCCCCACTAAACACTGGTCCTTTCCCACCCATCCTAGAGGCAGACGGAGGAAAACCCAGCAGGAAATGACTGGTGCCAGCGGCAACAGCTGCAGAGACCCAGTCAATGGTCCTCAAACTACCAGGCAAGGGAGTTTTAGGCCGCAGGCTTCTGCCAGAGAGCAACAATGAGTCTGCACACCCCCCCCCCCCAACACGCACACACACACACACACACACTACTAGGAGGAAGGCTGGCCCTATTCAAATAAAATTGGGCACTTAACACTCCCGACAAGTGGGTTCTAGACATTATTTCAAATGGTTACAAACTTTCAAACCGCCTTTAAAATACTCGGGTCATCAAGATATTACTCAGAATCGAAAAGCAGAGGCCCTGTCTCAAATCCAGATTTTTTTGTTCTCTGGGATCAGTGGAACCAGTTCTAGAACATTGCAAAGGGTTCTACTTCAGGTTATTTCTGGTCCCCAGAAAAGAAGGCTATTGGAGTCCTAGCTTGGACCTGTCCAACCTCTATCAGTTCCTCCTAGTTCCAAAATTCAAAATGTTGGCTCTTCAAAAACTCTTGCCCGTGATACCCCACACACCTTCATCGCTTCTCTGGATCTAAAATATGCCTACCTGCACATCCCAATTCAAGAATCGCACACAAGCTTTCTATATATTAGAGAAGGTTCCAGTTACTATCAGTTTTTAGCACTGCCCTCTGGTACTGCTCCAAGGGTTTTCACCAAGTGCTTAACCCCTGCATTTGCCTTCTGCAGGGCCAGGGGGTCCAAATATACTCCTACCTGGACAACTGCCTGATACAGGCCACAAAGCTATCTAAACTTCACAAGGATCTCAAGTTTGCTCAGAGCCTCCTGTCCTGCCTGGGCTTTACAATAAATCTACAAAAAGCCAACACTGTTCCAACCAACAGGATAGTTTCTTGGGGGCCCTCCTGGGTGCTTCACTTCAAACAGGTCTCCTTTTTGACCCACTACTTTCAAAGAATCCATCAGAGACTATGCATCTTAGCCAGAGAGTTTCTCTGGGCACTGGGATACATGGCATCTTGTATACTCATGGTTCTCCTGGCCAGACTGCACATGAGGAAACTCCAGTGGTCCCTCAAAATGTATGGTGCCAGCACTCTGTCCCTGATGACCAAAAAACAGCTGATTCCTTGTCTCAAAGTGGAGTTTGCATGGTGGGCACCAGCTTGTGCCCAAAATCATGGCCTGTCATTCAAATTCACTCCCCAGGCCCAAAGTCACCACAGATGCCTCAGTGACGGCCTAGGGAGCTCACGTTTAATACCTCCAATCACAAGGGAAGTGAGTGTTTCAGTTCAAGGACAGACATCAATTAGAAACAATTTATGGCAGTGCAAAAAGGCTTGATAGATTTCAAGGAACAATGGAAACTGGGGGTCCTGTTTGTCAAAACAGACACCACCACAGTTGTGGTACATAAACAGGCAGGGGGACACCCACTCTTGCCTTCTATGCTGCCTAGCAATGCAAGTTTGGGAAATTGCTGACACTCTAGTGTTACAGTACCTTCCAGGGGCTCACCTCAGCAGAAACTTGATGGACCCCCATGAATGGCATCTGCATTGGGAAATATTTCTCAGCATGGTCCAGAGATGGGGAGTCCCACAGAGAACTCTTCGCCACCAAGGAAAACACTCAACTGGAAGGAAATTAGCCTGGAGAACAGATGCTTTCTCCTTCCTTTCGACTCACCTCTTCATTTATGCATTGCCTCCCCTACCCGCCCTACTACCTCGAGTGATTCTAAAGATAAGAGGAACTAAGAGCAATACTGATAGCCCCAGACAGCACTGGTATCCTTTGCTTCTCGAACTAACCGACCAGACTCCATGGCTGTTGCCTCAGAGTCTACCTTACCTAAGACAAGGGAAGGATTGTGCACCCCAGCCTGCAGACACTCAGCCTTTCAGCTTGGATAATTACACAGCATCCATAAATAAGTTTGTCTGAAGCATACTGGTTCAGGATATTCTCAGGGAATCTAGAAGGCCTAGCACTAGAAAATCATACTCTAAGTGGAACAGATGTTCCATCTGGTGCCAACAGCAGCACCACAATCCTGATTCAGCCCAGATTTCCACCATTCTAGAGTACCTGGCTACCTCCACTGCAGCAGCCTCAAGAACATATACAAACTTTTTGGAAACGGGGGATTGTCATCTAACCAGCAACAACAGGGACAAAACCAGACTAGAAATTTTGGGACATACGCCGGTAACCCAGAGAGAGGTTACCAGGTGGATTTTCAGCAGGGACCAAGAAATGGACAACAACATAACAAAAGGTTCAGAAAATAAGGTATGTACTGAACCGAATATAGTTTTGAATTTATCCCAATGTGAATTGACTCAAGAACAATTTTTCTGTGTTAAGTTTGAGATTAAAATTTGTCCTGACTGTGTTGCCTCGAGGGCATATAGTCAAACAGGAACTTTTTAAATTTCTGAGGAAAATACATTTGAAATATTATTTTTCTAGGTGTTTCATTAATGAAAATGCAGCATTTAATCCTTTACTCCATGATGAATCTGAGGATAGTTTCTTTTCTTGTAATGAAGAGATGGATGAAAGTTATTTAGATATTAGTGTTAATAATGTGGTTTCTAATGTTCATTGTAAAATTGATGTTTCACATATACCAGTGTTCAATAAGTTTATGCCACCTTTTGTCAATCAATGTGTTACACAATTTGGTTCTATGATAGGATTTGGAAGTGAAAATATTTGTGATAAAGTATTATTAAACAAACATGAAGTGTCCTACAATTTAACTTTGAAAGAATGGCAAGCTTTGAAAATATTAAGTGAAAGAGGAGGACATGGTAATTAAACCCACAGACAAAGGGAATAAAATAGTTATTAATGTATTACAATATCATAGTATGTGTATGGAACATCTGAATAATACTATGATTTATGAGAAATGTGATAAAAATAAATATGAGCAAGCTATGGTTGAATTTGAGAAAATTTTGGACAGAAGTGTTAGATTAGTTTTTTTTTTAAGAAAGAGATATTAAGGATAGGTTATTTAACCAAATAAGTGAAATAGCTATTTTTTTCTGCCTGCCTAAAATACACAAAGAGTTAACCAACGGGAAGACCTATTATTTCTGCTTGCAATTATTTTTTACACAATATTAGTCTAATATTACATGAGTTATTACCCTATGTTCTCAAATCCCCTGTATATATAAAGGATAGTGTAGATTTTTTACATAAAATTTCCCCGGTAGTATGGAATAAAACCAGAGATTGATGTCAAGAGCCTATATACCTCCATCCATCATAAAGATGGTTTAGAGGCGATAAAGTACTTTATGGGTGATGGTCCTTTATCTCATTTTGTCATCAATATGGTTGAGTTTTGTTTGAAAAACTATTTTTACTTTGACAATGTATTATATAGACAGAAACAAGGTACAGCGATGGGGGCAGCTTTTGCCCCCATGTATGCAAACTTGTTTGTCTTTTTTTGAAAAAAAGTTTCTATTTAATTTGGATTTTATGAAAAAACGTGGAGTTTTATTTTCGTTTCATTGATTTAATTTTTATATGTGAGGGGATGAAGAAGAGGTAGAGAGTTTTATAACAGAGATGCATAGGAATCCCTTTGGTCTTGCTTTTGATGGACTTCAAAAAGGGAATAAAGTTGTATATCTCGATCTTGTTTTGGAAGGCATGGAAGATGGGAGTATTTCGTCCAATATTCATAGGAAATTTGTGGACGGTAACCAATATCTACATGCCACCAGTTGTCACCCCCCCACCATGTGTTAGAAGCTTTACCATTTGGTGAATTGGTACGTGTTTCACGGTTGTGTAGTGATAAGAATGAACGAGTGAAAGAGATGAAAAGAACTAATCAAATGTTTTTTATATAGGGGCTATGACCCAGATATTTTGGAAAAGGCTCACATTAAAATAATGAGTAAGTTAGATATGGAGGGTGATGTATATTTAAATAAAAGAAGGAATACACATCATAATAGTAGTCTTTTTGAAGAGAATAAGGGAAAAGGAGATCCTATTTATTATGTAACAGTGTATAATATAAAAAGTGAGGAAATAAAAGCTTTAATAGAGTATTATTGGAAATATCTGTTGGGAGACAAAGCTTTGGCAAATATTCTTCCTTATAAACCATTTTTTTCTTACAAAAGGGGTAGAAATTTAAAGGACATGGTGGTACATGGTAAATTTTCCATGCCAAAAATAGCAATACCAAGAACCATCTTGAGTCGAGGTACAACGTGCTGCAATAGATGCAGAATTTGTAACAATATTGTTAATACATTTAAGAATATAAATGGGGTTAAATATGAGCCTAGCGATACATACACATCTAGAAGTAGAGGGGTAATATATGCATTAAAATGCCCATGTGAATTTTTATTATATACGGGAAACTAAGAGAAAATTTCATGTCAGATTCATGGAGCATATAAGAGATGTTAAAAATAATAGAGAGGATAAAATAATTGCTGCACATTTTAGGATGTTTCACAATAGTAATGGGTCCCTGTTACAGGGCACTGTTTTAGAGACTGTAAAATGTTTAAGTATGGATGAAAATGTATTAAAACAAAAATTACTATATAAAGAAAGTATTTTTATTTTAAAATACAAAACTATGATAAAACTCGTGAAGAATGAGAAGCAACTAAGAACAATATCCAAACACACCCGTGGAGACAATAATTCAACTGCTGCAAAAAGATGGTAAAAGCAGGTTTAATTCCCAAACGAATCCTTTAGCACAGAAAAAGAACACAGTGGAGACAGGCCGCCAGCCTGGACCCAGGCTTTATCAAGTCAGAGTAAAAACAAACTGTGAAAGCACTACCTATATACCTAAATCACATGCTTAAATTGATTGTTAATTAAACAAAACAAGCTAGCAGAAAATTATTTAAAGACATATACCATTTCCTTTTAGCTTGTTACTAAAAGTCTATTGGGATGTAAATGTTTGTGTAAACCAAAATTGATTTCATATACAAATATATTAAACATATACTGTACAATAACACATTTTCTTAAAACATTACATTTAAAAATCAAGCCTAAGCTGCAGATTTAATTTTAAATTCCAGGGGTGGATTCCCCCAGTCTCCTGTTACTTGGGGATGAATTTGTTCATTTAAGTGCCATTCCTTTGTTGAGTTGTCATACAAGTAGTGATATGTCTTTGCTCAAACACCTCTTTTTTAATAATTTAATCTCTTTTTTTTCAAAAAAAAGTCATTGGTTTGAATCTCATGGATAAGGTATTCACCAAATAATCGGATAAACTCTCTCTATAAAACATCACCTGGGTTTGTTAGCTTCAGCAATAATCTTTCTTTTTTGGAATGGGTGTTGGCTGGCTTAAAAATGTAGCATAAACCTTAGAGTATAATTCCATTGATTGTGCATCTCTAAGGATTGCTACATCTAAATAATGCGTCCCAGATGATACAAATATCATCCAGGTAACGGCACAAAAAAGTGTGCACCTGTTCCCATCTATGTATATACCGCATTGCATATATCGTAGCCAGGAAGCACCCACCCATAGCCACTCCCCTTGTTTAAACAATTCCCGTAAAAAAACACATGTGATCATTAATGAAGAGGTGAGGCATTTTCTTTTGGGATGGTAACGGGCTGATGCCTTGTGGGGGTCTTAGGGATTCCGAAAATAATAGGAACTGGGTTTATTCACTATAGGTGGATTAAATGTACTTTTCTGTTAAGCCCATTTGAGTTATATACTGTGTTTTTTGAAAAAATGTCAAAATTTAGTGGCTCTAATAAATAATTAAGATCTACAATAAGTTAGCTTCCATCTGGCCCCTGGCCTCTGTGGTTTGTACCCCCATCTTCTCCCGGTTCTCCCCGGGATAGTGAAAATCCTGATTTCGTTCCTTTCATTTCTCAGCCAAAAACGTTCTCTTCCCTACGCGGAGCTTCATTAAGCTGAAAAACTTCATCAGTTCCATTGTCATTGGTACTGTTGTATCTATATTGTGCAGAGCCTTGTTTAACAAAATTAGGAAATTTAAGAAGCGTAGCCCCTTGGATCGCACGCTTAGTTGACACACATTCTGCCAGATAGTCAATCTCATTGATTGTGCTTTTTACGCGCATAACTTGTTTTTTCTGTGTCTGTGTCTCTGTGTCAATAGCCACAGAGTTAACATAATTAACAAAGACTTGTTAAAGTTAAAGGGCTGGTTCGCCATCAATTTGTCTTTTTTTTTTTTTGTTTTGCTTGGCTTTTTGGTTGTTGGAGCTGGATTACTGGCCGGATCTCAGATGGAATCCTAACTCCGCTACTCTCCCCTCGGGACCACGTTGTGTGTTGCCATTGCTAGGTGGCTTCAGATATTGGAGGAAGTTCCTACCTCGTCTTCTTTACTTTTGTTGTTAGCCAATCCCCCAGCTCAGTTACAAACACACCCGCGGAGACATATTTCAACTGCTGCAAAAAGATGTAAAAGCAGGTTTTTCTTAAAACATTACATTTAAAAACTGTTAAAAAACACATTCAAGCTACAAGTATATTGCATAAAATTGTAATAGACAAAGTGTTGTTTGTACATACACAAAAACACCAAACTGTACAAAACTATGATACCTAATGGTCTTAATGAATTAAATTGGAAGTGTCTGCTTTAAGATAAACTGCTGTGTATTTAGTAGACGTGCTGCTAATTGAATGTAGTATATAAGAAAGTTTGGTTTGCAATTTTACTGTTTGATATTCCTTGAAGGTGGAAACACCGAAGCGCTAGAATAAAAGAAATTTGGTTTTCCTGGTTGTCCTTTTTATCATAGTTGGTGGTGTGTGGTCAGAGTTGTCTTAGAGTACCTGGCTAGTCTGGTTGATAAAGACCTTTCTTACTCTTCCATTAAAATTCATACCACTGCTATTTCGGCCCATATACCTGCTCTTCCTCCTATCTTTTCCCCAACCCGTTAAGATAATTTCTTAGGGGAGTTTTCCCTAATAGACTGCCCAGAAGGCAACCTACCCCTCCATGAGACACATTAACCTTGTTCTGGAAAAATTGACTGCCTCCTTTCAAACCTGTAGCCTCTGCCCAACTGAGTTTTCTAACTTGGTAAATTGCCTCCATCACCTTAGCTAGCAGGGTCTGTGAACTGCAGGCTCTCATGGTGGTGGAACCAGTCCTACTGTTAGACCCAGGCAGGGTTTTCATCAGAACTAATCCTTCTGTCATGCCCAAGGTGGTCACTGACACCTCTCTAAATCAAGCCTTTCACCTGCCTACATTCTTTCCCAACCCCTGGAACAAAGGGGAAAGAATACTTCATTCTTTGGATGTACATGGGCAGCTCCACTACTATCCTTAACAGAACAAGAGCCTTGAGAAAATCTGACCAACTTTTTGTGATCTTTGCCCCTGGCCATGAGGGCAGACCAGCTTCTAAGCAGACCATCTCAAAACAGACTATCTCAGAATGGATGTCACTGTATCTCCTTTTGTTACAACCATCATGGCAAAAAATCTGAGGCTGTCAGGTCACACTCTACTAGAGTTACTGCAGCCTCTGCTGCCTTCAAAAGGAAGTCCCTATTAAAGACTTCCTGGAAGCTGCCACCTGGTCATCTGTACATACCTTCACCAAACACTACCACTTGGCAGCATTTTCCAGGTCCAGAGCAGGATTCGCCATTACCATCTTGCAGGGCATCCTCTCCCTAATCTCCTTCCACCCTCTTTTCCGCTTTGGGAATCATCCCACAAGTCTGGACTGCAACAGTGAAACATGAACATAGTACAGTTTTGTGCACTTACCATAAATGTAGATGTTCAACTGTATTCACTGTTGCAGTCTTTTTCCCCCTCTCTCCTTCCCCCATGCTCTACTAGGTAGTCTGTTTACTACTTTGTTAGCCAAGGGACACCCCCCCCTGGCCACTCTGCCTATAATGGGTTCTGTTTCTTAGTTCCCTACTGCCCACTTGGGGCTTCTACCTGTTATAGGGGACAAGACATAACTGACTTCACAATGTAGGCTGACTCCCTATATACACAAATGTACTGACATCTGTTAGGGTGTCTGCTATCCGGAGGAGGAAATTTTCTCTGATAGTCGGGCCAGCCAAGGGCTTTCACAGCAGGAAATCCCACAAGTCAGGACTGCAACAGTGAATACACTCTAACAGCTACATATGTGGTAAGTGTACACAACAGTACTTTTCTGATTCCAAGGAAGGAGGTGTCGTGGAGGCCCATTCTGCATTCTGGACTCCTCCCTTCCCAATACTTTCCTGAGAGTCCTGTTTTTCAAATTGTTCTCTCCAGTCCCTGTTTCTCCTGCTGTGCCTCAGGCCCACCTGGTTTCTTTACACTTGAGGAATGCCTGTCTACAAATTCGTATTCACTCTCTTCTGAAATTTTTTTTACAGTTCTCTGTTTATTCCACATCAGTTTTCTACTTTTTTCTTTTGCTTTTTCTACAGCTCTGTGAGTCTTTGTCAAATGTCTGGCTGTGGTATGGTCATGGTATACTGCAGGCTCCATGGTATTCTAATTTTTCTCTGTTGGCACAATCTTCTCATTCAAGTTCCTTTGTAGCAGCAACAACGTCTTCATCGTACTTCTGCTTCATTGTGTGGGATTCACCCTTAATCTCAAAAAAAAAACCTGATGATGTTTGTCGTGTTTCACTGTTGCAGTCATTACACATGGGTTATCCTGCTGACAGGCTACCCGCAAGTCGGCCTGAATTTCAAAGTCTTGGTCCGGCGTCGGTTGCTGTCTCCTCTTCCCTGACGTCCGTGCGCCAAGGGTATAAAAGATGCAGCCGACGCCATTTTCTTCAGTCTTTCTTGCCGCACAGTGCCTGAAGCAAAAGCAGTTCGCAAGTGCTGGTCGGCTGACTCCTGAGATTTTCAAAGACGAATTTCAGATCTGAAGCCTTCATTAAAGCTAAGTACCCCGCTGGGGAAATTTTTTCTTGCTCCAGACCGATGTCAGAAAAAGTTAACAATTGTATTTCTTAGGGGAAGCAAATACCTCATAAGGATTTTCATTCCTACTGTATTCCTTGCCTAGGCCCTGATCACAATGTTGCTAGCTGTTGGTTTTGCGCTAAATTTAACCAAACACTATTAAGCGTTGGTACAATTTTGCCTTTCATTACTTTGGCCGAAGATTCGATTATATAATGCCGTCGGAACAGCCGATGACCGGAGTTTACAAAAAGCACAAGGAAAAAGAAAAGGACAGGCATCCGAGGTCCAAAACCAATGAGGCTACCACTAAGCCAGTCGCCGGTTCTCAGTGAGGCGCTTTCGCAGCCCCTGACGGCCCGCTGCCTCAGAGCCACAGGCCGTTGCCAACTCCCACGTGGGGCCAACTAGGCCTCTGGATACTCAAGGTATTGGACACACGGAAACTATCCCCTCAGATGGGTCCGGAGCCACTGAGCAGGCATCGGCTTCTGAGGGTGTTTTCAGACCTACACAGTTATATGTTAAGCCAACCTCAGCTTCAAAGGCAAAGACTAAAGCAGCTCTAAAGACAAAGAAACAAGTACAGCATTCTCCTGGACAGGACAGGACAGTTCAACACACTCTGAAGAAGTCATTTGACGAAACCTAGGTCAGTTGTGGAGAACCAGTTTTCTCATTTTTGTCTTTCCAGTTGGTGAAGCTTCTGCAATAAAGTACTGTGGTGGTTGAGCTTCAGACTCCGTGGATTTTCTTATTGGTCGTGTCGTGGTTTGGTTCCTGGTTCGAGATTGATTCTCCTGGACAGATTTCCATGCCTAAAAAACAGATGCTCAAAATGGCCGAAGACCTAATTACCTTGATCAGGGGTTCCCATCCCCCTCCTGATAAGAGGCCTAAGCAAGAGACAGAATATGAATCTTCAGATCAGGTTTCCATTTCCTCTGACTCCTCCTCTTAGCAGGAATACTCTCTTCCTCCCTATGAGGATTCTGATGCTGAAGAATCTATCCCTTCAGCCTCTCTTCCTGAGGATTATTCTTTTGGGGAAACCCTGCATACCATGAGGGGAGCACTTCCACTGGGATAGCCAAGACTACTCAGAATCAAAGAAAAGGCTTAGAGATTTTCTTTTACTACCTCAGCACAGGCCTCTTGCTATTCCCCGTGTTAGACATTGTGGATGATGTATTTTCAGAGTCCGGCCTTTCTCCAGGCTCTTTACCCCCTGCCCCTTTTAAACCAGACGGATACTACAGGATTCCAGATTCACATAAATTTCTTTATAAAAACTCTGCTGCTGACCCAGAAACCATTTCTCAGGGTCCCAAAGGGGTCACGGCTTCCACTGCAAAAAAACATATTCCCTCTGATAGGGATTCAAGGGCACTAGACAGATGGGGAAAAAGGTTTACACTTCTGCTACTTTGGCTGTGAGGGCTTTAAACTGTCAATTTCATATGCTTTAATATCAGCAATACTTAATCTCACTGCTTAAACAGAAAATGTTGACTAATTCTGATTGTGCAGAAAATAAGGAAAATGCAGGATTTATTGCATGCAACTGAACAAGTGGGAAAGCATACATTGCAATGCGATTTTGATTCTCTGGAGGCCTCTTGCAGGGCCGTAGTTATGGGTTCTGTCATTAGGAGGCATGCTTGGTTAAAGGAACAGAATCTGCCTGATCATGTTAAAGCAAAATTATTAGATGCTCCATTACAGCATGATACTTTATTTGGTGTTAAAACAGAGGAGGTGTTGAAGAAAATGGAGGACAAAGTGAAATCTATGCAAACAGTAAAGGATTTCTTACAGGTACAGCCACCCAGATTTATCAGGAACTAGCCTACAAAGAATTGGTCCTTTCCAGTGTCAGACAGGCCACAAAGAGGCAGGTACAGATGCCCCAGAGGTAGATCCCAGCCCCAGGGCTCATACAGGCCTAAACAGTGGGGCGCTTCTACCTCCAAAAGTGGAGAAGACCAATCACAGCCATACAGGAAACAGTTCCAATGACTTTCCTCTGCCAGCACCAAGCACTTATCCTTTGGCAGCCTCCTTGGGGGCAAAACTAGCACTTTTTTCTCAGAATTGGCACAGGATCACCCAGGACAAATGGGTCTTGAATATAGTGTCCCAGGGTTACAGGTTCCATTTTCACACCCTGCCAAGGGCAAAAGGTATGCCAGACCTGCCACACAATCAATGGGCAGAGGCGCAAAAACAAGTTTCATCCCTCATGGACATGAGGGCCATTCAGCAAGTACCACAGCAAGAGCAGGGACAAGGATTTTACTCAAGACTTGTCCTGGTACCCAGAAAGGACAAAGCATGGAAACCAATACTGGACCTGTCTATTCTAAATACTTTTCTAGACGTTCCAAAATTCAAAATGTTGACTCTGCAGCAGCTTCTGCCCATGCTGGGCAAGAAGGCTTGGCTTGTAACTTTGGACCTAAAAGAGGCATACCTGCCTGTACCAATCAGACAGTCTTGCAGAAGATGCCTCAGATTCATAGCTGGCTCAATGCACTACCAATTCTCTGCACTGCCCTTTGCCTTATCTACTGTGGCCAGGGTCTTCACAAAATGCCTGGCACCAGTGATTGCATTTTGCAGACAGAGGAATTCAAATATATCCTTACTTGGACGACTGACTGCCTTATTCAAGCAGAGAACAAGGACATTCTACTAAAACATCTGGCGTTTGTAAAAAGATTATTAATTTGCTTAGGGTACACAGTAAATGAAAAGAAATCAAAGCTTAGTACCCTCTCGAGATAATATTCCTGGGTGCAAGCTTAAATACAATTGCCCAGATGGCTCATCTCATGCCAGACAAACAAAAGCAACTGACTTCTTACTTCAAAATATTGGCAACAAAGACCCAGTTATCTACAAGAAAAATTCTGCAGGCTTTGGGCTTCGTGGCATCCTGCATTCTACTAATTCCGTATGCCAGACTGCATATGAGGAAACTACAATGGTATCTAAAAAGTGTTTGGACTCAACATTGTCACAGCCTGGAAACATTAATTACCCTCCTTGCTTGCCTGCAACAGGAGTTTCGATGGTGGGCACAGGCCTGTCGCCACAACAAGGGACAGCCATTCAACCAAGCCACAGCCAGACAGACAGTAACAACAGATGCATCAGATTATGCCTGGGGGGCCCACATGGCAGTACAATGTATTCAGAGCACATGGCCCACAAGCCAAAGGCATCTTCATACCAATCAAAAAGAGATGCTAGCTGTTCAGAATGCCCTGACAGCTTTCAAGGATCTACTTCATCCAGGACAACTACTGATAAGGACGGACAATACTGCAGTCATGTGGTACATAAACAAGCAGGGAGGCACACATTCCTACCCCCTCTGCAGACAAGTCATGACTTTGTGGGACACAGCATTGACTTATCAAATACACCTGCAAGCACAATTCCTGCCAGGAAAGATAAATACTCTGGCAGATGAATTAAGCAGAAACCTCACGGATCCCCACAAGTGGAAACTGGATCCACAAGTCTTCAGCATGATTACAAAGGAATGGGGATGCCCAGACATAGATCTATTTGCCTCCCCCCACAACTGCTAACTACAGAGATTCTGCACAAGGACTTATCACAAGCAAGTATGGAAAGTGGATACTCTATCATTCTGCTGGGAAACCGTAACAGTTTATGCCTTTCCTCCTCTGCCTCTCCTCCCCAAGGTAGTCCTAAAGGTCAGACAAGAGAAGCCAAAAATGATTCTGATTGCCCCAGACTGGCCCCGCCAGCACTGGTACCCAATCCTAAAGAGCTTGTCTCAAGGCCCAGCCTGGACATTACCTCTAATTCCTCACTTACTGACCCAACAAAACAATCAGATCCTGCACAGCCAACTCAGGACCCTAAATCTGGCAGCATGGTGGATAATGTAGCCATTCAGAACACACCTCTTTCTAAAGCAGTGATGGATGTTATTTTGGAGGCCAGGAGGCCCAGTACCAGAAAATCTTATGCAGAAAAATGGAAGAGATTCTGTGCTTGGAACCAGGCACAAGGAATTAACACGTTTGTACCAAATATTCCTCAGATTTTACAATACCTGAGATGCTGGACAAAGGACTATCCTTTTCATCAATTTAAAATCCATGCCTCTGCCATTTCAGCTCATTACAATACGGAACCACCTATTTTTTTCTCATCCATTGCTAAGGCAGTACCTCAGGGGGGCCAAAAATATAAGACCCCCAAGGAGAGCACCAATACCTGCATGGGACCTCAACTATGTCTTGGAAAAACTCACATTTGAGCCAGCCAATACAGCTGAGATAAAGTTCTTATCATGGAAAACAGTTCTGCTCCTAGCAATAACCTCTGCAAGAGGCACTCATGGCTGTGGAACCTTTTATAATTTTCCATCCAGACAGGGTTTCTCTGAGAACGAACCCAACATTAATGCATAAGGTAGTGTCCAGTGTGGCCCTTAACCAAACCATTCATTTGCCTACTTTTTATCCAAACCTACAGAATAAGGGTGAGACTCCTACATTCTTTGGACATACACAGACAGCTATGCTTCTACTTGGACAGAACTAAAGCTTTCAGAAAGACTGAGCAACTTTTAGTGGCATATGCTGCAGGATCACAAGGAAAAGCTCTCTCTAAGCAGACTATTTCAAAATGGATAGGTCACTGCATTCGTTTCTGCTATGCACATGGCAAATCAGTCCCTAAGGGCATTAGACCACATTCAACCAGAGCAGCAGCCACTTCAGCAGCCTTCCTCAGAGGAGTACCAACCAAAGACATTTTAGAGGCTGCAACTTGGAGTTCAGTGCACACTTTTACCAAGCACTACCACTTACCTCTCTACTCTAAATCCAGAGCAGGCTTTGCCACTGCAGTTCTGCAGGGCCTTATAGCCCCTCCTAATCCTATTTAGATCCAGCCACCCAACCTCAGCTTTGGGATTCAACCCAAGTGTAATGACTGCAACAGTGAAACACTATGAACATAGTACAGTTGTGTACCTACCATAAATGTAGATGTTTGAGTGTATTCACTGTTGCAGTCCAGGTTACCCACCCATCATCCCCCTTTTCTGTGCTGGGACTTATCTGTACTTCTCTATCCTATACAACCTATGTGGTGTATTTGCTGTTAGATGAAGGAAATGTTTACTTTAATGTATGCATATTTATTGGCATAATTTTTAGCCTACCATTGTGGGGGCACCTGACATCTGGGGTAAGAAAAACTGAAGAAAATGGCATCTGCTGCATCTTTTATACCCCTGGCGCACTGACGTCAGGGAAGAGGCGACAGCAACCGACGCCGGACCAAGACTTTGGAATTCAGGCCGACTGTGGGTAGCCTGCCAGCAGGATAACCCAAGTGTAATGACTGCAACAGTGAATACACCCGAACATCTACATTTATGGTAGGTACACAACTGTACTTTCTTCATGTTTCACTGTTGCAGTCATTACATTTGGGTAATCTGCTAGCATGTTGCCCTCAGTCAGCCTGATTAACAAAGTCTTGGGCCCTGCGTCTGTTGCTGTCCCTGCTTCCATGACGTCAAGTCGTCAGGGGTATAAAACATGCAGCTGACACCATTACATCAGTCTTTCTTGCCGTGTGGTGCCCGAAGCAGAAGCAGTTCGCAAGTGCCGGTTGGCCGACTCCTGAAATTTTCATTTTCGAGTTTCAGAACCGAAGTCTTCAACTTAAAGCTTAGTACCCCATTGGGGAAACTTTTTCTTGCTCCTTACCAATGTCAGTAAAAGTTAATAATTGCATTACTTGTGGAAAGCAAGTACCTCCTAAAGATTTTCATTTGTACTGTATGCCTTTCCTAGGCCGTGACCACGATGTACCTTGCTGTTGGTTTTGTGCTTTATTTAATCAGCGCACTATCTGGCGTCTGTACATTTTTGCCTCTTAATATTTCGGTCCTCGGTTTAATTATCCAGAAATGTCGTCTGTTAGCCATCCGACTACCTGGATTCTGAAAAAATGCAAAGATAAAGACAGGCCGCTGAGGTCCAAAACTGCCAACGACGCTTCTAAGCCAGTTGCCAGTTCGCCGGTACTCAGTGAGGTGCTTTCGCATCCCCTGATACCCGCTACTTCTGATTCGCAGGCCTCTACTGAGACCCATTCGGAGTCCAGTATGCAGCGAGATTCTTCACCTATGGAACCTGCGGGTGTCTCTACCTTGGATGGGTCTGGAGCCGCTGTGCAGGTGTATTCAGGCTTAGAGACTTCAATATTAAATAGACACCGCCTTCATTACTAAGGCATAAATCTCGATCCATTTCTAAAAATCCGACACCCAGGCCACATGATGTTCATCGTGTTACCCTGCTGCAGTCATCACACTTGGTTATCCTGCCGTCAGGCGGTCCCGCAGTCGGCCTGAATTCCAAAGTCTTGGTCTGGCGTCAGTTGCTGTCACTTCTTCCCTGACGTCAGTGCGCCAGGGGTATATAAGAGGCATCCGATGCCATTTTCTTCAGTCTTTCTTGCCGCGCGGTGCCCGAAGCAGAAGCAGTTCGCAAGTGCCGGTCGGCCGACACCTGAGATTTTCGATTCGAATTTCAGTCCGAAGTCTTCAATAAAGCTAAGTACCCCATTGGGGAACCTTTTCTTGCCTCAGTCCGATGTCAGAAAAAGTTAACAATTGCATTTCTTGTGGGAAGCAAATACCTCATAAGGACTTCCATTCCTATTGTATTCCTTGCCTAGGCCCAGACTACGTCACAGGTTGTCGGTTTTGTGCTAGGTTTAATAAACGAACTATCAAACGCTGTTTTGACTTCGCACGACATTACTTTGGTAGGACATTTAATTATATCATGCCGTCGGAGCAGCCGACGACTGGCATACATAAAAAACGCAAGGATAAGGACAGGCAGCTTAGGAACAAGCCAGACTCCGAGGCCTCTGCTGGGCCTGTCGCCGGTTCTCCGGTTTTCAGTGAGGCACCTACGCAGCCCCTGACGACCGCAGAACTGGAACCCCAGACAGCTGTGGATTCTCAAACGGAATCTACTAGGCCGACGCAGCCATTTTCCGACACCGGAGCAGAAGTAGACCCCGGTGCAGTGGAAACACCTTCGATTGCAGAAGGTGTCTTCAGACAGACTACACTCACCATTAAATCTTATGCTAAGCTTAAAACTCCTTTAAAACCTAAGAAGACTGTACATCAGTCTACAGTTTAAGGCCCCATGCCTAAGAAACAGATGCTTAAGATGGCTGAAGATTTGATTACCCTAATCAGGGGTTCCCATCCCCCTCCTGATAAAAGACCAAGACAAGAGGAGGATTATGCTTCCTCTGACCAGGTTTCAATTTCCTCAGATTCTTCTGAGGAACAGGATTACACTTTTCCACTTTATGAAGACTCTGATGCTGAAGACTTGATTCCCTCAGCATCTCCCCCTGAAGACTACTCCTTTGGGGAAACTTTACATACCACGAGGGAACATTTCCACTGGGAAGGCCAGGACTACTTGGATTCTAAGAAAAGGCTCCAAGAGTTCCTTTTACTACCCCAGCACAGACCTCTTGCTATCCCTCCAGTTTTAGATATTGTGGATGATGTTTACTTGGAGTCTAGTTTAAATCCAGACTCTCTACCTCCTGCTCCAGCCAAACCAGACAGATACTACAGAGTACCTGACTCGCACAAATTCCTTTATAAAAGCCCTGTGGCTGACCCAGAAACAATTTCCCAGGGTCCTAAGGGAGCTAAAGCTTCTATGGCTAAAAATCCTGTGCCCTCTGAAAGGGATTCCAGAGCCCTAGATAGATGGGGAAAGAAAATATACACTTCAGCAACTCTGGCTATGAGGGCATTAAATTGTCAGTTTCACATGTTGAAATATCAGCAATTCCTAATGTCTCAATTAAAACAAAAAATGAGCACACATACTGAACAGTCTGAATTCAAGGAAATGCAGGATCTGTTGCATGCAGCTGAACAGGTGGGCAAACATGCTTTACAATGCAGATTTGATTCGTTGGAAGCTTCCTGTAGAGCAGCTGTTACTGGCTCTGTCATGCGTAGACATGCTTGGTTAAAAGAACAAACCCTTCCTGATCATGTTAAAGCAAAATTACTGAATGCACCTTTACAGCAGGATGTGTTATTTGGTGTCAAAGCAGAAGAGGTTTTAAAGAAAATGGAGGATAAGGCAAAGTCTATGCAGACAGTCAAGGATTTTTTGCAGGTACAACCCCCTCGTTTCAGCAGAAATTGGCCAACAAAAAAATGGTCCTTTCCAGCTTCTGACAGATCACAGAGGAGCAAATACAGACGCCCAAGGGGCAGAGGTCAGTCACAAGGCCCTTACAAACCTCGCCAATGGGGTACTGCTACCCAGAAAGGAGGAAAAGACAGGCCCCAAGCTAGCAGAAGACAAACACAATGACTCAATCATCAAACTACCAAGCAAATCTCTCTCCTGGCAGCTCCCTTGGGGGGAAAATTTGCATTTTTTGCAGACAACTGGCACATCATCACAAAAGGCAAATGGGTCCTAAACATTGTCTCTCAAGGATACAGATTCCACTTTCATGCCTTATCAAGGATAAAAGGAATGCCAAACCTGCCACCAAATCAATGGGCAGAGGCACAAAAACAAATTACAGCTCTCATGGACATGAGAGCCATTCAACAGGTACCTACACAGGAGCAAGGACAAGGATTTTACTTGAGACTCTTTCTAGTCCCAAGAAAGGACAAAGCATGGAGACCCATTCTGGATCTTTAAATTCTGAACACCTATCTGCAAGTACCAAAATTCAAGATGCTAACACTACAGCAGCTTCTTCCCATGCTGGGCAAGAATGCTTGGCTAGTAGCGTTGGACCTCAAGGAGGCATACCTGCATGTCCCTATCAGACAAAATTGCAGAAGATACCTCCGCTTCATTGCAGGTTCAACGCATTATCAATTCTCTGCACTGCCCTTTGGCTTATCTACTGCACCCAAGGTCTTCACAAAATGCCTGGTACCAGTAATTGCATACTGCAGACAAAGAGGAATTCAAATATACCCATACCTGGACAACTGCCTTATTCAAGCAGAAAGCAAGGACATTCTTTTAAAGCATCTGGCATTTGTCAAACACCTTCTAAGTTGCCTAGGGTACACAGTAAATGAAAAGAAATCAAAACTAGTGCCCTCACAAAACATAATATTCCTGGGTGCCAGCTTGAATACAACGGCCCAGATGACTTATCTCATGCCAGACAAGCAACAACAGCTGACTCAATATTTCAATATAATGGCAACAAAGACCCAACTCCCTGCAAGAAAAATTCTGCAGGCCTTGGGATTCATGGCATCTTGCATACTACTAATACCATTTGCAAAACTGCATATGAGGAAATTACAATGGAACCTGAAAAGCGTATGGACTCAGCACAGCCACCGCTTGGAAACAATGATACCACTCATTCCCTGCCTTCAACAGGAGTTTCTATGGTGGGCACAGGCATGTCACCTCAACAAGGGTCAGCCTTTCACCTTACCCACAGCCAGGCAAACTATGACAACAGATGCATCGGACTATGCCTGGGGAGAACACATGGCAGGACAGTGCATTCAGGGCAAATGGACTACACATCAGAGGCACCTGCATATCAATCAAAAAGAAATGCTAGCAGTACAGAATGCCCTAACAGCTTTCAAGGACCTCCTACACCCAGGACAACTAATAATAAAGACGGACAATACCACAGTAATGTGGTACATAAACAAGCAAGGGGGTACACATTCCTACCCTCTATGCAGGCAAGCAATGACCTTGTGGAACACTGCACTGTCTTACCAGGTTCAATTACAAGCACAATTCCTGCCAGGAAAGAAAAACACATTGGCAGATGACCTAAGCAGAAACATCATGGATCCACACGAGTGGAAACTAGATCCACAAGTATTTGCAATGATAGCTCAAAAATGGGGACACCCAGACATAAATCTGCAAGCCCCCAAAACTATCAACTTCAAAAATTTTGCACAAGGAAATTCCATCCACAAGCTTGGAAAGTGGACGCCCTCTCATTCAGTTGGAAAACATTAACAGTGTATGCCTTTCCTCCACTGCCTCTTCTAGCAAAGGTACTGCTGAAAGTCAGATTAGAGAGGCCACAAATGATACTCATCGCACCAGACTGGCCACGCCAGCATTGTTATCCAATTCTAAGGAACATGGCCCACAGCCCACCATGGATTTTACCACAAATTCTTCACCTGCTCACCCAGCGAGACAATCAGATTCTACACAGCCAGCTCAAGACTTTAAACCTGGCCTGCATGGCAAATTACCTAAACAACCAGCCAACACCTCTATCCAAAGCTGTTATGGATGTCATTCTGGAGGCCAGGAGGCCCAGCACCAGGAAAACCTATTCAGACAAATGGAAAATATTTTCATCCCCTTGATCCAAACATTCCTCAGATTCTACAATATTTAACTGAGATGTTGCACAAAGGACTTTCCTTTTCATCTATTAAGATCCACACCTCAGCAATTTCAGCTCATTAAAACACAGATCCTCCGATATTTTCACATCCACTCCTAAGACAGTACCTCAGAGGGGCTAAGAACATAAGACCGCCAAGGAGAGCACCAACACCTAGTTGGGATCTCAACTTTGTTCTGGAAAAGCTTACACTGCCGCCCTTTGAACCAGCTTTTTCAGCTGATTTAAAATTTCTTTCATGAAAAACTGCCCTGCTACTAACAATAACCTCAGCTAGAAGAGTCTCAGAGCTACAGGCACTAATGGCAGTGGAGCCTTTCCTTATTTT
The DNA here is from genome assembly GCF_019279795.1 of Protopterus annectens. Taxonomy (NCBI): domain Eukaryota; kingdom Metazoa; phylum Chordata; order Ceratodontiformes; family Protopteridae; genus Protopterus; species Protopterus annectens. Next base: position 817,112,545 of record NC_056726.1, on the reverse strand, counting down.
TCAAGACAGAGTCTCTCTATGAACTAACCCTTCCTTTATGCCAAAAGTGGTATCCAGTGTGGCCCTAAACCAAACCATTCATTTGCCCACCTTTTTCCCAAATCCCCAGAACAGAGGAGAAAGACTCCTGCACTCTTTGGACATTCACATGCAATTACGTTACTACTTGGATAAAACTAAGGCTTTCAGAAAAACTGACCAGCTCTTTGTAGCCTATGCTACAGGATCACAAGGAAAAGCGATCTCAAAACAGACTATTTCTAAATGGATAGGGCATTGCATAAGTTTCTGCTACATGCATCATGGCAAACCGGTACCTGCTAACATTAGGTCCCACTCCACCAGGGCTACAGCTACATCAGCAACCTTTCTCAGGGGAGTGCCAACCAAGGATATTCTGGAAGCTGCAACTTGGAGTTCAGTGCACACCTTCACCAAACACCATCACTTGCCTCTATATTCTAAGACTAGAGCTGGTTTTGCCACTGCAGTTTTGCAGGGCCTACTAGCTTCTTCTAACCCTGTTTAACTCCACCTCCCATCCTTAGCTTTAGGATTCAACCCAAGTGTGATTACTGCAGCAGGGTAACACGATGAACATAGTACAGTTTTGTACCTACCATAAATGTAGATGTTAGAGTGTTCACCCTGCTGCAGTCCAGGTTACCTTCCCGCCATCCCCTCTGAACTAGCTGAACTTATCTATACCACTCTATCCTATACAACCTCTGTGGTGTATTTGCTTGTGCCTAAAGGCATTGTTATATTTTTATCTAGCATATATATATATTTTGCCTACCTATTGGGGGCACCTGACATCTGTGTCAAGAAAAACTGAAGAAAATGGCGTTGGATGCCTCTTGTATACCCCTGGCTCACTGACGTCAGGGAAGAAGTGACAGCAACCGACGCCGGACCAAGACTTTGGAATTCAGGTCGACTGCAGGACCGCCTGGCTGCAGGATAACCCATGTGTGATGACTGCAGCAGGGTGAACACTCGAACATCTACATTTATGGTAGGTATAAAACTGTACTTTCAGGCCCCTATGCCTAAAAAACAAATGATAAAAATCGCTGAAGATCTAATTACTCTAATCAGGGGTAGTCAACCCCCCCCCCCCCATGAGGCCTAGGGCTGAGCTTGATTATGAATCTTCTGATCAGGATTCTATTTCTTCTGACTCTTCTAATAACCTGGATTTGTCCATACCTACTTATGAGGATTCTGATGCAGAGGATTCCATTCCCTCTGCTTCCCCTCCTGAGGAAACTTTACATACTTTAAGGGAGCATTTCCACTTGGAAAGCTAAGAATTTTCTGATTCAAAAAAGAGGCTTGGGGATTTCCTCCTCCTACCTCAGCATAGGCCTTCGGCTATACCTCCTGTACTAGACATTATTGATGATGTGTTCTTGGAATCCAGTTTGGCCCCTGATTCCCTGCCTCTGGTTCCTAGTAAACCTGACATACTAAAGAGTTCCTGAGTCCCATAAATTCCTTTTCAAAAATCCTGTTGCAGATCCAGAAACCATTTCTCAAGGGCCCAAGGGCATTAAATCTTCTACTGCTAAAAATCCTACCCCTTCTGATTGAGACTCCAGGGTGCTGGATAAATGGGGTAAAAAGGTTTATACTTCTGCAAACTTGGCAATCAGAGCTTTAAACTGGCAATTTCATGTGTTAAAATATCAGCAGCATATTATTGGAGTGCTTAAACAGAAAATTAAGTTGATTCCTGACTGTGTGGAAAATAACGATTTACAGGATTTAATGCATTCTGCCGAACAAGTTGGAAAACATACTTTGCAATGTGGTTTTGATTCTTTAGAGGCGTCTTGCAGGGCTGCTGTTACTGGGTCTGTGCTTAGAAGGCATGCTTGGCTTAAGGAGCAATCTTTGCCTGATCATGTTAAAGCTAAACTGTTGGACGTTCTTAAAAAAGATGGAAGATAAAGCTAAATCTATGCAAACTGTTAAAGATTTTTTTTACAAGTGCAACCTCCAAGATTTAGTAGGCACTGGCCTACTAAGAATTAGTCCTTTCCAGCCCCTTCCAGATCCTCTCAAGCCAAACCCAGACACAGCAAAAACCCAGTTTTCAGTTCAAGGGGACTCTCAAAACAAAGCAGTGGGGGGCCTCCACTTCCAAGTCTGGAAATAACAAGACACCCCCTATGGTAAACAGTCTCAATGACTTCCTTTTAAAATTCCCAAGCACTTATCTTTTAACCGCCCCTTTGGGGGGAAAGATTGCTCTTCATGCAAAGAACTGGGAACTCCTAACCCAGGACAAATGGGTTTTAAATAGTGTCCCAGGGATACAGATTTCATTTCCACACATTGCCAACACCAAACGGATGATCAGACCTGCCCCCAAATCAGTGGGCAGAAGCTCAAAAACAAGTACTTTCCCTCTTAAGCATGGGGGCTATTCAACTCATACCAGAAGAGGAAAAGGGACAAGGTTTCTATTCCAGGCTTTTTCTGGTACCCAGAAAAGACAAATCATGGCGTCCAATCCTGGACCTGTCTGCTCTAAACACCTTTCTGGAGATTCCAAAATTCAAGATGCTGACTCTTCACCAGTTACTTACTATACTAGGCAAAGGCGCCTGGTTGGCAACTCTAGATTTAAAAGAAGCATACCTGCACATCCCAATCAGGCAATCTTGCAGAAGATACCTACGCTTCAAAGCAGGCTACTTGCATCATCAGTTCTCTGCACTGCCCTTTGGCTTGTCTACTGCGCCCAGGGTATTCACAAAGTGCATGGCTCCAGTTATTGCATTTTGCAGGCAAAGAAATATTCAAATATATCCATACCTGGACGATTGTCTAATTCAGGCAGAAAACCAGGGCATACTTTTAAATCATCTGGCATTTGTAAAAAGGGATGTTCATCGTGTTTCTCTGTTGCAGTCATTACTCTTGGGTTATCCTGCTGGCAGGCTACCCTCAGTCAGCCAGAATTCCAAAGTCTAGGTCTGGCGTCTGTTGCTGTCGCCCCTTCCCTGACGTGCGCCAGAGGTATAAAAGATGCAGCCAATGCTATTTTCTTCACTCTTTCTTGCCGCGAGTGTCCGAAGCAAAAGCAGTTTGCAAGTGCCGGTCGGCCGACTCCTGAGATTTTCAAATCCGAATTTCAGAACCGAAGTCTTCATTAAAGCTAAGTACCCCGATGGGGAAACTTTTTTTTCTTGCTCCAGACTGATGTCAGAAAAAGTTAACAATTGTATTTCTTGTGGGAAGCAAATACCTCATAAGGATTTTCACTCTCACTGTATTCCTTGCCTAGGCCCTGATCACAATGTTGCTAGCTGTCGGTTTTGTGCTAGATTTAACCAATCCACTATTAAGCGTCGGTTCGATTTTGCATTTCATTACTTTGGCCAAAAATGTAATTATATAATGCCGTTGGAACAGCTGACGACCGGAGTTTACAAAAAACGAATGGAAAAGGATAGGCATCAGAGATCCAAACCAACGACAAGGCCTCTGCTAGGCCAGTTGCTGGTTTGCCGACTCTCAGTGAGGTACTTTCGCAGCCCCTAGCGCCTGCTACCTCAGAGCCACAGGCCGCTTCCGACTCCCACGTGGAGCTGACTGGGCCTCTGGATTCTCAAGGTATTGGACACTCTGAAATCATTCCCTCAGATGGGACCGGAGCCAATGAGCAGACATCGGCTTCTGAGGGTGTCTTCAGACCTACACAACTATATATTAAGCCATCTTCAGCTTCAAAGACTAAAGCAGCTCTAAAGACAAAGAAACAAGTACAGCATTCTCCTACTCAGTCTACCATGCCTAAAAACCAGATGCTCAAAATGGCCGAAGACCTAATTACTTTGATCAGGGGCTCCCATCCCCCACCTGATAAGAGGCCTAGGCAAGAGAGAGTATTATTCTTCTGATCAGGTTTCTATGCTTCCCTATGAGGACTCTGATGCTTAAGAATCCATTCCTTCAGCCTCTCCTCCTGAGGATTATTCTTTTGGGGAATCCCTGCATACCATGAGGGAGCGTTTCCACTGGGAGAGCCAAGATTATTCTGAATCTAAGAAAAAGGCTCAGAGACTTTCTGCTACTTCCTCAGCACAGACCCCTTGCTATTTCACCTGTTTTCGACATTGTAGATGATGTTTTTTCAGAGTCCGGCCTGTCCCGTGACTCTCTACCCCCTGCACCTGCTAAGCCAGACAGATACTACAGGGTTCCAGATTCTCATAAATTCCTATATAAAATCCCTGCTGCTGATCCAGAAACTATATCTCAGGGTCCCAAAGGGGTTAAAGCCTCCACTGCAAAAAAACCCTGTCCCCTCTGATAGGGATTCTAGGGCTCTAGACAGATGGGGGAAAAAAGTATGCTAACTTGGCTGTAAGGGTTTTAAATTGTCAGTTTCATATGCTTAAATATCAGCAATGTTTAATGTCACTGCTTAAACAGAAATTGTTGACAAATACTGAATGTTCCGAGAACAAGGAATTGCAGTATTTATTGCATGCAGCTGAACAAGTGGGAAAGCATACTTTGCAATGTGGTTATGATTCACTGGATGCCTTGTGCAGGGCCGCTGTCACAGGTTTTATTACAAGGCATGCTTGGTTAAAGGAACAGAATCTGCCTGATTATGTTAAAGCAAAATTATTAGATGCACCATTGCAGCATGATACTTTGTTTGGTTCTAAAGCAGAAGAGGTTTTGAAAAAAATGGAGGATAAAGCAAAATCCATGCAGACAGTCAATGATTTCTTACAGGTACAGCCACCCAGGTTTAGCAGGAACTGGCCTTCTAAAAATTGGTCCTTTCCAGTGTCAGACCACAGAGAGGCAGATACAGGTGTCCCAGAGGCAGATCTCAGCCCCAAGGCTCATACAGGCCTAAACAATGGGGTGCTCCTACCTCCAAAAGCAGAGAAGACAAATCACAACCTTACAGGAAACAGTCCCAATGACTTTCCTCTGCCAGACCCAACCCCTTTTCTGTTGGCAGCCCCCTTAGGGGGAAAACTAGCACTTTTTTCATCAAATTGGCAAATGATTACCCAAGACAAATGGGTCCTGAACATAGTGTCCCAAGGCTACAGATTCCATTTTCACACTTTACCAAGGTCAAAAGGTATGCCAGACCTGCCACACAATCAATGGGCGCAAAAACTTATTACAGCCCTCATGGACATGAGGGCCATTCAGCAAGTACCACAAGAGCAGGGGTAAGGATTTTACTCCAGACTTTTCCTAGTGCCCAGGAAGGACAGAACCTGGAGGCCAATACTGAACCTGTCTATTACTAAATACGTTTCTGGAAGTTCCAAAATTCAAGATGTTGACTGTACAGCAGCTGCTGCCCATGCTGGGTAAGAAGGCTTGGCTCGTAACATTGGACCTAAAAGAGGCATCCCTGCATGTCCCAATTAGACAATCTTGCAGAAGATACCTCAGATTCATAGCTGGCTCAATGCATTACCAATTCTCTGCACTGCCCTTTGGCTTATCTACTGCACCCAGGGTCTTCACAAAGTGCCTGGCACCAGTAATTGCATTCTGCAGACAGAGGAATTCAAATATATCCCTACTTGGACGACAGCCTAATTCAAGCAGAGAACAAAGACATTCTTCTAAAGCATCTGGCATTTGTAAAAAGATTACTAACTGGCCTAGGGTACACAGTAAACGAAAAGAAATCAAAACTAGTGCCCTCTCAAGAGATAATATTCCTGGGTGCAAGCTTAAATACAACTGCCCAGACAGCTTATCTCATGCCAGACAAACAAAAGCAACTGACTTCTTACTTCAAGAAATTGGCAACAAAAACTCACTTATCTGCAAGGAAAATCCTGCAGGCCCTGGGTTTCATGGCATCCTGCATTCTACTAATTCCATATGCCAGACTGCATATGAGGAAACTACAATGGTATCTAAAAAGTGTTTGGACTCAGCATTGCCACAGCCTGGAGACAGTAATTGCACTCATTCCCTGCCTGCAACAGGAGTTTCGATGGTGGACAGAAGCCTGTCACCACAACAAGGATCTGCCATTCACTTTACCCACAGCCAGACAGACACTGACAACAGATGCATCAGATTATGCCTGGGGGGCCCATATGGCAGGAAAATGTATTTAGGGCACATGGCCTGCAAACCAGATGGATCTTAACATCAATCAGAAAGAGATGCTAGCTGTTCAAAATGCCCAGACAGCTTTCAAGGACCTGCTTCATCCAGGACAACTACTGATAAAGACAGACAATACTACGGTCATGTGGTACATAAACAAACAGGGAGGAACACATTCCTACCCTCTCTGCAGACAAGCAATGACCTTATGGGACACAGCATTGGCTTTTCAAATTCACCTGCAAGCACAATTCCTGCCAGGAAAAACAAACACTCTGGCAGACTAAGCAGAAACCTCATAGATCCCCATGAATAGAAACTGGATCCACAATTCTTCAGCATGATAATAAGGAAATGGGGATGCCCAGACATAGATCTATTTGCCTCCCCTCACAACTGCCAATTGCAGAGATTTTGCACAAGGATTTATCACAAGCAAGCATGGAAAGTGGACGCTCTATCCTTCAGCTGGAAAAATCTAACGGTATATGCCTTTCCTCCACTGCCTCTCCTTCCCAGGGTACTCCTAAAGGTCAGACAAGAGAAGCCAAAAAATGATACTGATTGCACCAGACTGGCCACGCCAGCACTGGTACCCAGTCCTAAAGAGTTGTCTCAAGGTCCACTGTGGATATTGCCTCAAACTTCTCACTTGCTGACCCAACAAAATAATCAGATCCTGCACAGCCAAATCAGGACCTTAAATCTGGCAGCATGGCGGATAATGTAACCATTCAGAACACACCTCTTTCAAAAGCTGTTATGGATGTTATCTTGGAGGCCCAGTACCAGAAAATCTTATGCAGAAAAATGAAAGAGATTCTGTGCTTGGAACCAGGAACAAGGCATTGACACGTGTGTACCAAATATACCAAAGATTTTACAGTACCTAACTGAGATGCTGAACAAAGGCCTTTCTTTCTCATCAATTAAGATTCATGCCTCTGCCATTTCAGCCCATTACAATACGGAACCACCTAGTTTTTCTCATCCTTTAATAAGGCAGTACCTCAGAGGGGCCAGAAACATTAGGCCTCCAAGGATAGCACCAGTTCCGGCCTGGGACCTAAATTATGTTTTGGAAAACTCACACTGCCTCCTTTTGAGCCAGCTTCAACAGCAGATATAAAATTTTTATCCTGGAAAACAGTTCTATACTCCTAGCAATAACCTCTGCAAGGCGAGTCTTGGAGTTACAAGCACTCATGGCTGTGGAACCTTTTATCATTTTTCATCCAGACAGGGTTTCTCTGAGGACAAAACCCTACATTCATGCCCAAGGTGGTATCCAGTGTGACCCTCAACCAAACCATTCACTTGCCTACCTTTTATCCAAATCCACAGAACAAGGGTGAGAAAATTCTGCATTCTTTGGACATACACAGGCAGTTACATTTCTACTTGGACAGAAGTAAAGCTTTCAGAAAAACTGAGCAACTTTTAGTGTCATATGCTGCAAGATCACAAGGAAAGGTGATCTCAAAACAGACTATTTCTAAATGGATAGGCCATTGCATCCATTTCTGCTATTTTCAACATGGCAAATCAGTGCCTAAGGGCATTAGGCCTCATTCCACCAGAGCAGCAGCCACTTCAGCAGCCTTCCTCAGAGGAGTACCAACCAAAGATATCTTAGAGGCTGCAACTTGGAGTTCAGTGCACACTTTCACAAAGCACTACCACTTACCTCTTTACTCTAAGTCCAGAGCAGGCTTTGCCACTGCAGTTCTGCAGGGCCTCATAGCCTCTCCTAATCCTATTTAGCCCAACCACCCATCCTCACCTTTGGGATTCAAACCAAGAGTAATGACTGCAACAGTGAAACACGATGAACATAGTACAGTTGTGTACCTACCATAAATGTAGATTTTCAAGTGTGTTCACTGTTGCAGTCCAGGTTACCCACCCACCATCCCCCTTCTCTTTGCTGGGACTTTCCTGGTTTTCTCTATCCTATACAACCTATTTGGTGTATTTGCTTGTAGACAAAGGGGATGTTATTTTTGTGCATGTATTTTTATTGGTATATTTTTCCAGCCTACCAATTTGGGGGCAGCTGACATCTGGGGCAAGAAAAACTGAAGAAAATGGCGTCAGCTGCATCTTTTATACCCCTGGCGCACTGACGTCAGGGAAGGGGCGACAGCAACTGACGCTGGATCTAGACTGGAATTTTGTCCGACTGCGGGTAGCCTGCCAGCAGGATAACCCAAGAGTAATGACTGCAACAGTGAATACACTCGAACATCTACATTTATGGTAGGTACACAACTGTACTTTCTAACTTGCCTGGGGTACACCATAAACAAAAGGAAATCACAACTGGTTCCCTGTCAACAGATTACATTCCTGTGTGCAAGCTTGAATATAACTGACCAGATGGCTTTCCTTACACCAGAAAAGCAAATTCATTTGGTAACTTACTTCAAACAAGTGGCCACAAAAACCCGGCTATCTGCAAGAGAAATACTGTAGGCCTTGGGGTTCGTGGCCTCCTGCGTTCTTCTAATTCCATATGCAAGACTGCATATGAGGAAACTACAGTGGTATCTAAAAAGTCTATGGAGTCAACATTGTCACAGCCTGGAAACAATGATTCCTATCATACCTTGCCTACGCCTGGAGTTCCTATGGTGGGCAGGGGCCTGCCACCAAAACAAGGGACTACCATTCACACTACCCCCTGCTGTCCAAACCCTAACTACAGATGCATCAGATTATGCATGGGGGGTTCACCTGGCAGGGAAGTGCATTCAGGGCAAATGGAACTCAGATCAAATGCACCTACATATCAATCCAATAGAAATATTAGCTGTACAGAATGCTCGGACAGCCTTCAAGGACTACATTCTTCCAGGACAACTAATGATAAAGACGGACAACACCACGGTTATGTGGTACATAAACAAGTGGGGGGGGTACACATTCCTACCCCCTCTGCAGACTAGCCATGGCATTGTGGAGCACAGTCTTGAGCTACCAAGTGTACCTACAAGCTCATTTCCTGCCAGGAAAATTGAATACACTGGCAGACGGACTAAGCAGAAACCTCATGGACCCACACAAGTGGAAACTGGAACCACGGATTTTTAACATGTTGACAAGCGAATGGAGGAGCCCAGACATAGATCTATTTGCCTCCGCCCAGAACTACCAGTTGGAAAAGATTTGCACAAGGACTCCCCACAAACAAGCCTGGAAAGTGGATGCTTTGTCCTTCAGCTGGAAAAACCCATCAGTCTACGCCTTTCCCCCTGTGCCTCTGCTCTCCAAAGTTCTACTAAAAGTCAAATGGGACAAACCAAGGATGATTTTGATTGCTCCAGACTGGCCACGCCAACACTGGTACCCACACCTGCACAGTGTGTCGCAAATATCTCCATTGCACCTGCCTCAGACCCCTTCCCTGCTGTCTCAGCAGGAGAACCAAATTCTGCACCCTCAGCTTCCAACATTGAACCTTGCAGCCTGGCTAATCACTTAAATTCACCCTTATCATCCCTCAGCAAACCTGTGATGGATGTCATCTTGGAGGTGAGAAGACCTAGTACTAGAAAATCTTATGCTGACAAATGGAAAAGATTCTGTGCTGGAACCAGTCTTTAGGGATGAGCACAGCAGCGCCAAATTTAGCCCAAATTTTGCAATACTTAACTGACATGCATCACCAGAGCCTGTCTTTTTCCTCCATTAAAATCCACGCCTCCGCTATTTCAGCTCACTATAACACAGAACCACCCCTCTTCTCTCACCCTCTGCTCAAGCAGTATCTCAGAGGGTTAAAAAACTTGAGACCACACAGGAGAGCTCCTACCCCTGCCTGGGACCTTAACTTTGTTTTGGAGAAACTCACTCTACCTCCTTTCGAGTCAGCTGCTACTGCAGACTTAAAATTTCTTTCTTGGAAAACAGCCTTCCTTTTAGCAATCACTTCAGCTAGAAGGATATCTGAATTACAGGCCCTTATGGCAGTGGAGCCTTTCATCATCGTTCATGCAGACAGGGTATCTCTCAGGACCAATCCATCCTCCATGCCTAAGGTGTTTTCCAGTGTGGCTCTTAATCAGTCCATTCACTTGCCAACCTTCTTTCCCAATCCACAGAACAAAGGGGAACAGATTCTGCATTCCTTGGATGTACACAGACAACTTAGATTCTACTTGGACAGGACAAAATCTCGAAGAAAATCTGAACAATTGCTGGTAGCATTTGCTGCAGGGGCAGAGGGAAAGGCTATTTCAAAACAAACCATTTCTAAATGGATAAGCCATTGCATTAATTTCTGCTATAAGCACCATGGAAAACCTATCCCCCAGGGGATCAGATCTCACTCCACCAGGGCTGCATCTACTTCTGCAGCCTTTCTCAGAGGTGTTCCTACCAAGGGATATCATAGAAGCTGCTACCTGGAGTTCTGTACATACTTTCACCAAGCATTATCATTTACCAATTTTCTCTAAATCCAGAGCTGGCTTTGCCACTGCTGTCTTGCAGGGCTTTATAGCTGGCCTTAATGCTGTATAAACTCCTCCTCCCAACCATAGCTTTGGGAATCTACCCAAATGTAATGACTGCAACAGTGAAACACGAAGAACATAGTACAGTTGTGTACACTTACCATAAATGTAGATGTTCGAGTGTATTCACTGTTGCAGTCCTGGTTACCTTCCCTCCAGCCCCCTAGTTTTTTCTGGCTATACCTCTACTTTCCTTTACTATGCTTAAAAGCCTTTTTGGTGTATTTGCTTTTGGTTGGAGGTATACTTTTGTGTTTTTTTGCTCCCCATTAGGGGGGCACCTGATATCTGGGGCAAGAAAAACTGATGTAATGGCGTTGGCTGCATGTTTTATACCCCTGATGTCATGGAAGAAGGGACAGCAACCGATGCCCGACCCAAGACTTTGTTAATCAGGCCGACTGAGGGCAACCTGCCAGCAGGATTACCCAAATGTAATGACTGCAACAGTGAATACACTCGAACATCTACATTTATGGTAAGTGTACACAACTGTACTTTCTGACCCCTTCCCAGGATCAAGTTTTCCTGGGATGTAGGATTTTTGCCCCGCCTATGATGGCTTTTTTTCCTTCTCCTAAGTTTACCTTATTAACAGCTTTCTTCCAGTCTCTCTATCCTTTACAAGTGGTGTCTGCAAGAGTGCTTCTATGAGCTTTGGGGAACATGGCTCACACAATTCTTATGGTTCGTTTGCCAGACAACACATGAGGAAGCTTCAGCAGTGTCTAAACACAATCTGGCTTCAATGTTGTCCTCCTCTGGAATTCCCCATTCATCTCTTTCATTGTCTCAAACAGCAATTTCTGTGGTGGCTTCATCAGATCTGAATCCAGGCCTGTCCTTTCAAACTCCTTCACTCACTCAACAGCTGTATTCAGATGCTTCAGATCTGGGTTTGAGGACTTCCAACATCATTAGGGTTGACCGAGTGTGGTCTGCCCAACAAATGGAAGACTACATCAACATCAAAGAGATGAGGGCTCTGCTTTTGGCTGTTAAAGCTCAGCATTTCCTCTGGGACCTCTCTGAGTTTATGTAGGCACCACTGCTGTCATATGTTTGCAAACAAGCAATGCGACAGTCATACCTTTGCAGACTTGTTTGGCAGTTTATCAGCCATTATCTGATCCTTCAAGTGGTTTATATTCCCTCAGAGCAACTGTAGACAACTTGAGCAGGTCCAGGGCAGATCCTCATAAGTGGATGTTTCACAGAGAGATCTTCTTGAACATTATTCATTGGTGGGATTCTCCTCCAGCAGATCTGTTTGTTCCCCTCTGAACAGTGCATGTTCCAGGGTGTTAAGTCTTCTGTCTTGGAAAGTGGATACAATGCATTTTTCTTGGAAAGGAATGTTTCTATATACTTATCCCCCTCTTCCTCTGTTCCCCAAGGTCTTAAGATCATGGGGGGCAGGCCCAGAATCTTGCTGTTAACTCTCTCTTGGCCCAGACAGCATTGTTTCCCCCTTCTGTTTCATCTGGTCAGAGGCAGTCGTCACAAGTTACCTCACAGGATGGGTCGTCTCCACTCTCATCTGATCACCCTATATTTGACTCGTTGGGTAATGAGGGTTTTGATTCCTTTTTGACACCAGTTTTCTGAGGACGGGCTTCAGGTTTTGCAGGAGACTAGAAAATCCAGTTGTAGAAAATCATTTGTTGCTTTGTAAAGAAGACTTTCTCATTTGTGTCACAGGCATTAAGAGGACCCTCTCAGTGGATGTTCCTACTGTTCTTATCTGTGTGGCTTGCTTAATTCTGGGGTGGCACTTTAATCTGTTAAAGCTCATTTGACAAGCATTTCTGCTTGTCTGCCCTTGGATCTGCCACCTTCCTCTAGATTTAAAGTTCTTAAAAGGTGCCTTTCCTAGTAGACCCTTGAGAAATCCCATTCCACTTTCCTGGGACCTTAATTCTGTTCTAGAAAAGTTTATTCCCCCTAGATGTTCATCATGCATACAGCTGCAGTCATAACCCATGGGTTCTCCTGCCGTCAGGCGGGTCCTCGGTCGGCCGAATTCCAAAGTCTAGGTCCGGTGTTGGTTGTCGTCGCTTCTTCCCTGACGTCAGTGTGACAAGGGTATAAAGGAACCAGCCAACGCCATTTTCTTCAGTCTTTCTTGCCGCGCGGTGCCCGAAGCAGAAGCAGTTCACAAGTGCCGGTCGGCCAGCTCCTGAAATTACGAAATTTGGAAACCGAAGTCGTCTTAAAAGCTAAGTACCCCGTTGGGGAAACTTTTCTTGCCTCAGACCGATGTCAGACAAAGTTAATAATTGTATTTCTTGTGGGAAGCAAATACCGCATAAGGATTTCCATTCCCTCTGTATACCTTGTTTAGGCCCAGACCACGACGTCTCGGTCTGTCGCTTTTGTGCTACATTCAACAAACGCACTATTAAGCATCGGGCGGAGTTTTCCCAGCATTATTTTGGGAAAGCATTTAACTATACTATGTCGTTGGATACTCCGACTCAGTTTTGTCTAAAAAATGCAAAGACGAGGACTGACACACGAGGTCCGCGGCCTCTACCGACACCACACCAAAGCCAACTACACGTGGTCCGGTTCTCAGTGAGGCCTCGCAGCCCCTGATTACCGGCGACACTTCTTTGACGGTGTCTCCTGTGCCGAGGTCGCAGGCTCCTCGCCCACACCGACTACAGATACCGAAGCCACTCTTGGCATTGAAACTCAGAATGTGGACAGGTCCACCTCCACTCAAGGTGTCTTCAGACCTTCCTCTTCTTTCTCCATCAAGGCTTTCACAAAGTCTAAAGCATCCTTGCACCCTAAGAGACCAGCTACACAGGGCCCATCTACAGGCCCCATGCCTAAGAAACAGATGCTTAAAATGGCTGAGGATTTAATTACTCTAATCAGAGGTTCTCAGCCCCACGGACAAAGGCCCAGAGTGGAGGAAGATTCCCCTCCTCTGACCAGGGCTCCATTATTTCAGAGCACTCTGATGATGAGGAACATTCTTACTCCCCTTTTGAAGACTCTGATGCGGAGGAGTCCATCCCTTCTGTATCCCCCCCTGAGGATTACTCATTTGGGGAAACTTTGCATACTTTAAGGGAACACTTCCACTGGGAAGGCCAGGATTATTAAGATTCCAAGAAAAGGCTCAGGGAATTTCTCTTGTTACCTCAGCATAGGCCTCTGGCTATACCTCCTGTCTTGGACATCCTAGATGATGTTTACTCGGAGGCCTGCCTTAACCCGGACTCTCTACCTCCAGCTCCAGTTAAACCTGACAGGTACTACAGGGTCCCTGACTCGCACCAATTTGTATACAAAAGCCATGCTGCTGACCCAGAAACCATCTCACAGGGCCCCAAGGGAGTTAAGGCCTCCATTGCCAAAAATCCATTGCCCTCCAAGGGAGATTCCAGATCTTTAGAAAGGTGGGGAAAAAAGGTATATACCTTGGCTACCTTATCCATGAGGGCCTTAAACTGTCAGTTTCATATGCTAAAATACCAACAGTTTTTGTTATCACAATTGAAGAGTAAAATGTCATAACCTGAACAACCAGACTTGAAGTAGTTGCAGGATTTGATGCGTAGTGCAGAGCAAGTGGGTAAGCATGCCTTACTATGTGGTTTTGATGCTCTAGAGGCCTCATGTAGAGCTGCTGTTACAGGATCAGTCATACGTAGGCATGCCTGGCTCAAGGAACAAGCCTTGCCTGATCTTGTCAAAGCTAAATTACTAGACGCCCCACTTCAAAAGTATGTACTATTTGGTGCTAATGCTGAGGAGGTATTAAGGAAAATGGAGGAAAAGGCTAAATCAATGCAAACAGTGAAAGAATTTCTACAGGTTCAACCCCCACGTTTTAGTAGAAATTGGCCTTCCAAAAACTGGTCCTTTCCTGCCACAGACAGACCCCAAAGAGGCAGATACAGGCACCCTAGGGGCAGAGGACAATCCCAAGGATCGTATAGAGGCAGACAATGGCAAGCCCCTACACAAAGAGGTGGTGAGGACAACTCGCAGTCTTTCAGAAAGCAAACCCAATGACTTTCCCCTTGAATGCCAACCAGGTTTCAAACGGCAGTCCCCTTAGGAGGAAAGCTGGCATTATTTTCAAAAAATTGGCATGTTGTCACAAAGGACAAATGGATCCTGGACATTATAAACAGAGGCTACAAATTTCATTTTCACACCCTTCCAAAAATGAGAGGCATGCCAAACCTGCCACACAATCAAAGGGCAGAGGCACAAAAACAAATTGCAGATCTCATAAACATGAAAGCTATTCAAGAGGTACCTACGCACGAACAAGGTCAAGGTTTTTATTCCAGGCTATTTCTGGTGCCAAGGAAGGAAAAGATTGGAGACCTATTTTGGACCTATCCATCCTAAACACATTTCTACTGCACCAAAATTCAAGATGCTCACTCTACAGCAACTTCTTCCCATGCTGGGCAAGGAGTCTTGGCTGGTAACATTGGACCTCAAGGAGGCATACCTGCATGTCCCAATCAGACAAAATTGCAGCAGGTACCTCAGATTTCTTGCAGGTTCAACCCATTATCAATTCTCTGCATTGCCCTTTGGCTTATCTACTGCACCCAGAGTATTCACAAAATGCCTGTCATCAGTAATTGCCTACTGCAGACTTCAAGGGATACAAATATACCCCTATTTGGACGACTGCCTGATCCAAGCGGACAGCAAGCACATTCTTCTGAAACATCTGGCTTATGTAATAATGATGTTCATCGTGCATACAGCTGCAGTAATCACAGATGGGTTTTCAGCTGTCAGGCGGTCCCTCGGTCGGCCGAATTCCAAAGTCTTGGTCCGGCGTCGGTTGTCGTCGCTTACTCTTCTGACGTTAGTAAGGCCAGAGTATACAAGACACAGCCGACGCCATGTTCTTCAGTCTTTTTTGCCGCGCGGTGCCCGAAGCAGAAGCAGTTCGCAAGTGCCGGTCGGCCAGCTCCTGAATTACGAAAAAATTGGAACCGAAGTCTTCTTTAAAGCTAAGTACCCGTTGAAACTTTTCTTGCCTCAGACCGATGTCAGAAAAAGTTAATAATTGTATTTCTTGTGGGAAGCAAATACCGCATAAGGATTTCCATTCCCGTTGCATACCTTGTTTGGGCCCAGACCACGACGTCTCAGGCTGTCGCTTTTGCGCTACCTTCAATAAACGCACTATCAAGCGTCTGGCGGAGTTCGCCCAACACTACTTTGGTAAAGCTTTTGATTATAAGATGTCGGACACTCCGACTACCGTTTTGTCCAAAAAACGCAAGGAAAAGGACCGACACACGAGACCCGCGGTCCCCACGCCAAAACAGGCTACACGTGGTCCGGTTCTCAGCGAGACGCCTTTGCAGTCCCTGACTACCGACGACACTCCTTTGGCGGTGTTCTCTGTACCCGAGACCGCTGGGTCCTCGGCCCTTTCCCAGACTACAACCGAAGCCCCTGCTAATGTCGAGCCTACTAATGTGGGCAGGTCCACCTCCACCCATGGTGTATTTAGGCCCTCGTCTTCTTTTTCAATAAAGGATTTACTAAATCCAAAGCAGCCACGCATCCCACGAGGCCTGTTGCACAGGGCCCCTCTCCTGGACCCATGCCTAAGAAACAGATGCTTAAAATGGCTGAGGATTTAATTACTCTTATCAGAGGTTCTCAGCCCCCTCCTGACAAGAGACCCAGAGTGGAAGAAGAATCTCCCTCTTCTGATCAGGGATCCATTTTATCAGAACATTCTGATGCAGAGGAACACTCTTACTCCCCTTTTGAGGATTCGGATGCAGAACAGTCCATTCCTTCTGTATCCCCCCCTGAGGATTTTTCTTTTGGGGAAACCTTGCACACTTTGAGGGAACACTTCCATTGGGAGGGCCAAGACTTTTCAGATTCCAAGAAAAGACTTGGGGAATTTCTTTGGTTACCTCAGCACAGACCTCTGGCTATACCCCCTGTTTTGGATGTACTGGATGATGTCTATTCGGAGGCTTGCCTTAACCCTGATTCTCTGCCTCCAGCACCAGTAAAACCTGATAGGTATTACAGAGTACCCAGCTCTCACCAATTTCTCTACAAAGGCCATAATGCTGACCCTGAAACCATTTCACAAGGCCCCAAGGGATTAAAGGCCTCCACTGCCAAGAATCCACTCCCTGCAGAAAGGGAATCCAGATCTCTAGAAAGGTGGGGTAAAAAGGTATATACCTCGGCCACCCTAGCCATGAGGGCCTTAAACTGTCAGTTTCATATGATTAAATATCAACAGTTCCTGTTATCACAATTAAGGAACAAAATGTCTCAACCTGAGCAACCAGATTTAAAAGAGTTACAGGATATGATGCATAGTGCGGAGCAAGTGGGTAAACACACCTTACAATGTGGTTATGATGCCCTAGAGGCTTCCAGTAGAGCAGCTGCTACAGGATCAGTCATTCGCAGACATGCCTGGCTTAGGGAACAAAATTTACCTGATCATGTGAAAGCTAAACTTCTTGATGCTCCTTTACAAAAGGATGTACTATTTGGTACTAATGCTGAGGACATACTACGGAAAATGGAAGAAAAAGCCAAATCTATGCAAACTGTCAAGGCTTTCTTACAGGTCCAACCACCACGTTTTAGCAGAAATTGGCCTTCAAAAAACTGGTCCTTTCCAGCCACTGACAAGCCCCAAAGAGGTAGATACAGACGCACAAGGGGCAGAGGGCAATCACAAGGATCATATAGAGGCAGACAATGGCAATCTCCAGCACCAAGAGGTGGTGAAGACAGTGCACAACAATACAGGAAGCAAACCCAATGACTCCCTCATTTCCATGCCAAGCAAGTCTCCGCTGACAGCACCTTTGGGAGGGAAACTAGCATTATTTGCAAGCAATTGGCATATTGTCACAACAGACAAATGGATACTGGACATTATAAACAGAGGCTACAAATTTCAATTTCACACTCTTCCAAAAATGAGAGGCATACCAAACCTGCCACAAAATCAAAGGGCAGAGGCACAACTGCAAATTTCAAAGCTCCTAAACATGAGAGCTATACAAAAGGTACCTACACACCAACAAGGTCAAGGTTTTTATTCAAGACTTTTTCTGGTACCAAGAAAAGGAACCGACTGGAGACCCATTTTGGACTTATCCATCCTAAACACATTCCTACTTGTGCCAAAATTCAAGATGCTCACATTACAGCAACTTCTTCCCATGCTGGGCAAGGAGTTTTGGCTGGTAACATTGGACCTCAAGGAGGCATACCTGCATGTCCCAATCAGACAAAGCTGCAGAAGATACCTCAGATTTCTTGCAGGTTCAATCCACTATCAATTCTCTGCATTGCCCTTTGTGAATACTCTGGGCGCAGTAGATAAGCCAAAGTGCCTGGCATCAGTGATTGCCTACTGCAGACTTCAAGGGATACAAATTTACCCTTATCTGGACGACTGCCTGATCCAAGCGGACAGCAAACGCATGCTACTGGAACATCTGGCATATGTGACACGGTTACTGCTTTCTCTGGGATATACCATCAACAAGGAGAAATCAAGACTAATACCATCTCAGAAAATAACCTTCCTGGGTGCCAACTTGGACACAAACACCCAGATGGCATATCTTACGCCAGAAAAACAAGGGCAACTATCTCAGTACTTCAAAACACTAGCAAAAAGTACCAGGCTTACTGCAAGGAAAATCCTGCAGGCTCTGGGATTCATGGCATCTTGCATTCTTCTAATCCCATGTGCAAAGCTGCATATGAGGAAACTTCAATGGTACCTAAAAATCTATGGTCTCAACACAGTCACAGTTTGGAAGCAATTATACCAATAATTCCATGTTTGCAAAAGGAATTTCTATGGTGGGCCCAAGCATGTCAAGTAAACACAGGCCTTCCATTCTGCAAGCCTCAAGCAAAACAAGTCATAACCACAGACGCCTCAGATTATGCCTGGGGCACATGAAGGACAGGTGCATTCAGGGCAGATGGTCCCAAAGGAAAAGCACCTTCACATCAATCAAAAGAAATGCTAGCAGTAATAAATGCAATTACAGCTTTCAAGGACTTCCTGCATCCAGGACAATTACTGATAAGAACAGACAACACCACAGTAATGTGGTACATAAACAAACAAGGAGGAACACATTCATACCCCTTGTGCAGACTAGCCATGACTCTTTGGAACTTGGCTCTGGAAAGACAAATCGAACTTCAAGCACAGTACTTGCCAGGACTGGAAAACACACTGGCAGACACTCTAAGCAGAAATATGACAGATCCACATGAATGGAAGTTACATCCTCAGGTGTTTACAGAGATAATCCAAGTGTGGGGGAGGCCAGACATAGATCTTTTTGCCTCCCACAGGAACCATCAACTGAAAAGTTTTGTTCAAGGACCTTTCATCCAAAGGCCTGGAAAGTGGACACCCTTTCATTCAGTTGGACAGCATGGACAGTTTATGCATTCCCACCTCTGCCCCTTCTGCCCAAGGTGCTTTTGAAAGCAAGAACAGACAAACCGAGGATGATACTGATTGCTCCAGATTGGCCAAGGCAACACTGGTATCCACTCCTGAGGAGCCTAACACATACTCCTCCCTGGTCCCTGCCTCTAATGCCTCTCCTACTGACTCAGAACAGCTACAAAACTCTTCACAGTCAGCTGAAAACACTCAACCTCGCTGCATGGAAAATTCCTTGACACCACAACAGTCCCTACTCTCCAAGGAGGTGCAGGATGTCATTTTGGAGGCCAGAAGACCATCTACTAGAAAAGCTTACTCCATAAAATGGAAGCGGTTTTGCTGTTGGAATGAGAAAAGAGGCCAGGACCCTAGAAAATTAAACTTGCCTCAGGTTTTACAGTACCTAGCTGAACTGCTGAACAGTGGACTTTCATTTTCTTCCATAAAAATACATGCCTCAGCCATTTCTGCAGAATTCAACACGGATCCTCCTTTATTCTCTCACCCACTCTTACGACAGTTCCTCAGAGGGGCTAAGAATATAAGACCTCCAAGGAAGCAACCAATACCAGCCTGGGACCTTAATTACATACTAGAAAAATTAACATTGCCTCCCTTTGAACCTGCTGCCTCAACAGATCTGCAACATTTGTCCTGGAAAACAGCTTTCCTTCTGGCCATCACTTCAGCTCGTAGGGTTTCTCAACTACAGGCCCTCATGGCGGTGCAGCCCTTCCTCATCTTCCATCAGGACAGGGTTTCTCTTCGTACCAATCCATCTTTTATGCCAAAAGTGGTATCCAGGGTAGCCTTAAATCAAGCCATACACCTACCTACCTTTTATCCTAACCCTCAAAACAAAGGGGAGATGCTGCTTCACACTTTAGACATCCATAGGCAGCTACGTTATTATTTGGACAGAACAAAGTCCTTCAGGAAATCAAAACAACTTTTTGTGTCCTATGCAGGGGCTCAAGGAAACCAGTTACCAAACAGACCATTTCCAAGTGGATTGGCCACTGCATACGGTTTTGTTATTCCTATCATGGGAAATCTGTCCCTACTGGTATCAGATCTCACTCCACCAGGGCCACAGCCACCTCTACAGCCTTCCTCAGAGGCGTTCCTACTAAGGATATTTTGGAGGCAGCCACTTGGAGTTCTGTACATACCTTCACAAAACACTACCACCTACCCTTATATTCCAGAACAAGAGCAGGCTTTGCCACTGCTGTTTTGCAGGGCATTCTGGCTCAACCCAGTTCCTCATAGTACCTACCACCCTATGCATAGCTTTGGGACTCTACCCATCTGTGATTACTGCAGCTGTATGCACGATGAACATAGTACAGTTTTGTACCTACCATAAATGTAGATGTTCGAGTGCTAATACAGCTGCAGTACAGGTTTCCCTCCCTCCTTCCCCACTTGGTAAAGGCATGGGGCCTAACAACCTCTTCATACCACCTGACTGGGTTATCCTGCTATGTTTTATTTGCTTGCTTACACTGATTTTGCATTACATTGCATTGCTTGCATATGTAGATAAGCCTTATTTATGTATTGCCTTCCTTTTGGGGGCACCTGACATCTGGGGCAAGAAAGACTGAAAAACATGGCGTCGGCTGTGTCTTATATACTCTGGCCTTACTGACGTCAGAAGAGTAAGCGACGACAACCGACGCCAGACCAAGACTTTGGAATTCGGCCGACCGAGGGACCGCCTGACGGCTGAAAACCCATCTGTGATTACTGCAGCTGTATTAGCACTCTAACATCTACATTTATGACAGGTACAAAACTGTACTTTATTGAAATCCCTGGGATACACAGTCAACAAAAAGAAATCAAGGCTAATACCTTCTCGAAAGATAATTTTCCTGGGTGCCAATTTGGACACAAACACCCAGATGGCCTACCTCACGCCAGAGAAGCAGGGGCAACTAATACAATACTTCAGAATACTAGCAAATTGCACCAGGCTGACTGCAAGGAAAATCCTGCAGGCTCTGGGATTCATGGCATCTTGCATCTTACTAATCCCATGTGCAAAGCTGCACATGAGGAAACTACAATGGTACCTGAAAAACATATGGTTTCAACACAGCCACAGTTTGGAAACAATAATACCACTAATTCCATGTCTGCAAAAGGAATTTCTGTGGTGGGCTCAAGCATGTCAAACAAGCACAGGTCTTCCATTCAGCAAGCCTCAAGCAAATCAAGTTATCACAACAGATGCCTCAGACTACGTCTGGGGGGCGCACATGACAGATCGGTGCATTCAGGGCAAATGGTCCCAAAAAGAAAAGCACCTTCACATCAATCAAAAAGAAATGCTAGCAGTAATAAATGCTATTATAGCTTTCAAGGACCTTCTACAACCAGGTCAATTATTGATAAGAACGGACAACACCACAGTTATGTGGTACATAAACAAACAGGGAGGAACACATTCTTACCCCCTATGCAGACTGGCCATGTCACTTTGGAACATGGCCATGGACTTGCAAATGGAACTACAAGCACAGTACTTGCCAGGCAAGGAAAACACACTGGCAGACAACCTAAGCAGGAATATGACAGATCCACACGAATGGAAATTGCATCCAAAAGTTTTTACAGAAATAATCCAAGAATGGGGAAGGCCAGACATAGATCTCTTTGCCTCCCACAAGAATCATCAATTGACAAAATTCTGCTCAAGGATCTTCCATCCAAAGGCCTGGAGAGTGGATGCTCTTTCTTTCAGTTGGACATCAATGACAGTTTATGCCTTCCCTCCTCTTCCTCTGCTGCCCAAAGTTCTATTAAAGACCAAAGCAGACAGACCAAAGATGATTCTCATTGCTCCGGACTGGCCAAGGCAACACTGGTACCCACTCCTGAGGAGCCTGACTTATTCCCCACCATGGACCCTGCCTCTAATGCCTCTTCTTCTGACTCAGCACAGTTTCAAAACTCTTCACAGCCAGATAAAAACACTCAATCTAGCCGCATGGAAGATTCCTTAGCATCTCAACAGGCCCTACTCTCCAAGGATGTGCAGGATGTCATTTTGGAGGCCAGAAGGCCATCAACTAGAAAAGCTTACTCCGCAAAATGGAAACGTTTTTGTCTGGAATGAGAAAAAGGGGCAGGATCCTGGAAAACTACCTCAAATACTACAATATTTGGCTGAACTGCTAAGCAGTGGACTTTCTTTCTCCTAAATCAAAATACATGCCTCAGCCATTTCTTCAGAATACAACACTGATCCACCTTTATTCTCTCACCCACTCTTAAGACAGTTCCTCAGGGGGGCTAAGAATTTAAGGCCTCCAAGGAAACAACCAATACCTGCTTGGGATCTTAATTTCATTCTGGAAAAATTGACCTTGCTTCCTTTTGAGCCAGCTGCCTCATCAGATTTGCAATATTTGTCCTGGAAAACAGCTTTCCTTCTGGCTATCACCTCAGCTCGTAGAGTTTCAGAACTACAGGCTCTCATGGCTGTCCAGCCCTTTATCATCTTCCATCAGGACAGAGTTTCCTTACGAACCAACCCGACCTTTATGCCTAAAGTGGTATCCAGGGTAGCTTTAAATCAGGCCATACATTTACCTACTTTTTATCCTAATCCTCAAAACAAAGGGGAGAGATTACTACATTCCTTGGACATCCACAGACAGCTGCATTATTATTTGGACAGAACAAAGCCTTTCAGAAAATCAGAACAGCTCTTTGTGGCCTATGCAGTAGGAACTCAAGGGAAGCCAATTTCCAAACAGACAATTTCAAAATGGATAGCCCACTGCATACGCTTTTGCTATTCCTTTCATGGCAAAACTGTTCCTACAGGCATTAGAACTCATTCCACCAGGGACACAGCCACCTCTGCAGCCTTCCTCAGAGGAGTTCCTACCAAGGATATTTTGGAAGCAGCCACTTGGAGTTCTGTGCATACCTTCTCCAAGCACTACAACCTACCATTATACTCCAAATCTAGAGCAGGCTTTGCCACTGCAGTCTTGCAGGGCATTTTGGCTCCTCCTAGTTCCAACTAGTGCCTACCACCCCTTTCTTAGCTTTGGGATTCTACCCATCTGTTATGACTGCAGCTGTATGCACGATGAACATAGTACAGTTTTGTACCTACCATAAATGTAGATGTTTGAGTGCTAATACAGCTGCAGTCCAGGTTTCCCTCCCTCCTTCCCCTCTTGGGACAGGCCTATAGGCTAACACATCCTCATACAACCTGATTGGGGTTTTCATTTATGATGTATTTGCTTGCAACTACTGTATTTTGATTATATAGCACTGCATTATCACACAAATTTATTATTGCCTTGCTTCTGGGGGCACCTGACATCTGGGGCAAGAAAAACTGAAGAAAATGGCGTCGGCTGGTTCCTTTATACCCCTGTCGCACTGCCGTCAGGGAAGAAGCGACGACAACTGACGCCAGACCTAGACTTTGGAATTCAGCCGACCGAGGATCCGCCTGACGGCAGGAGAACCCATCTGTTATGACTGCAGCTGTATTAGCACTCGAACATCTACATTTATGGTAGGTACAAAACTGTACTTTTTTAATCTGCAGCTTCCACTTTGCAGTTCTTTAGTCACACTACTTTTATGGTCAAGGTGGTTAATGACCTGTTAAATCAGTCCACTCATCTTCCTTTTTTCCTCTTCACCTCTAGATTCTGGTGAGAGGGTTATGTATACTTTAGATTTGTATATTTCTCTAAAATTGTCCAGATTTTTGCTTCATTTTTGGTCCATACCTCATAAAATTTGTGGATTTCTGGCAAATCACTGAGCACTGAAGTCCCTAAATAATGACAGACATTTGAGTTTCAGGTTTTGTATCCTTCAGAAAATGCAAAATCTGTTATTCTAGCAACTTTCTAAGTTTAAAAGTGCTATTTAAAATCTCTCTCTGTTTTTGGACCTTTGTCCCCACTTTATTTTTGGCTGTCTAGTTTTCATGCAATAAGCGGTTGAGAGGTATAGATATTCATAAACTGCTCGGATATCTTCTCTGTTAACACTAAACATGTTAGGGAATCTAAGCAACTTTGTTTCCTTTCATGCCAAGAAATTGGGTTTGGCTGTTTTTAAACCTGTTCTTGTATTTCTAAGGCTGTTTCCTTTTTGATGTTATTTTCATGGCAAGCAGCTTTCTTCAGTTCCTGCTTTACTCTGCCAGGGTGGTAGTCTCTTTTTTTTCCTTCCTCCAAGGGTGTAGATGCTGGATACATTATGGAATCTACTGTTTGTTTTTCTGTCCATACATCTACTAAACATTGCAAGTTAGATGCAGTGTCTAGGGCCAGGGCTGGAATTAGCCATCCTTCATGGTTTTTGGAGAGCTGTTAAGTTGTTTCCTCCTCCTCCCTTCCTCTACGGTAGCTTTTGCACTCTCCCTTTAGTACAGAATACTGCAACAGTAATAAGGAAGGTGCATAGTACAGTTATATAAGAACTTACCGTAACTGATTTTTCACTGTTGGAGTATTCCGAGCCTCCCCCCTTCTTTTTCTGTTATCTTTCCCTCTGGTTGAGGGGTCCTTCCTCCTCCCATTTTTTGAATGCACATGTTGTTTTCTCTTCCTTTTGGGTTGCTCTGTTTCTCCTGCGAAAATAATTTTCTAAGGATTACATGCTTGTACATCTTTTATGTAGACATCCTAGATGTAGGATACAAGTCTGACTGACGGCACCTAGAAGGGCCTAAGGCTTTGGTATGCTAGTTGAATGTACAGCTGTCCTCTGTAGGATATCCCTTTAGATAAGTCTTGGTTGGGTAGCTCAGGACTACCTTCAGTCCAAGAAAAAGGACAGATTCTATGCCTTCCTGAGCATAAACCCCAGACAATTTCTCTCTCTAATTTATCCCAAGTCTTTTGGGTTTCTAATACCATGACTGGAATGGACCTTATTCCTAAGTCAGAGTATGATTACAGTTTATGAGTTTTTTTTTCCAAACACCTTTATTGAATTATCATTTCTGACATGGACAAATTTACATTCATTTAAAAGTAATCAAATTATATTAACATAAACATTATACTTGACATATATTGCTAAATATCATATAACCTAAGCAATATTACATACATTATATATTCCCTGTGCTTTTTTAAACGTGAAACATCTTTCTTTATTATACCATCACTTACTACATAGGCAATCATACGGTTATATAAATGAAAACAAACCACACTGATAAGGTCCTAGCCTCAAGCATTTTACATCACAAACATTACATAGCTTATTTAAGTCCTGCCACTTTTTAGACCTCATTCCTCCCTCGTATGTATTGTTCCTACAATTCTGATTCTTTCCTATGTATTTTGCTCCTACCCCTTTCTAAAGATTTCAGTTCTAGTTGTTTTTATCTCTGTGACTAGAAAATAGAAATCAAAATCTAAACTATACTGGAAGTAGTGAATATAGTAATTGCTTTTTTGGCAGCCACCATTATTAGATGCAGCAAGGCCTTAACATGTATAGACAATTCCAATTCTGTATCATAGCTCAGAGAAAGTGTTTCCCTTGTCAGACCAATCTGCCCACCCAACATCTCCAACAGTGCATCCTGCAGGGAGTCTTCTGCCAGCTCACCCACACTCCCAGAAAATAATGTTCCCAATTACCTCTTTCTTCCCCTTCACACCTCCAACATTTACTCTCTGCCTGAGGAAAATTTTTCTGGAGTCTACTTGGGGTATAAAAATATCTCTGGAAACATTTCCAGGAAAAATCCTAAAGCTTCTAGATTTTGTTGCATATTTGGGAGACATACATGTATCCTTCTGTTGTTTCTTTGTGAATTGCTTATCCAATCTCTTCCCATTCCCTTATAACCTGCTCCGATTCCTACAATTCATGAAATTAGTATTGTTTCAATCTTTGATGTTGGCCAGAAGTTTCTGCAGCACCTGCAGTGTTCCCATAGTTGACTCTTGCAATTCATATGGCATTACATGTATCTGTAACATATCGAAGTACAATTTTGTAAGACCCATTGCTCCCACTATTATTGGAGCTGTTTGGTTATCCTCCTTCCACATTGCCCTTGTTTCCACCTGCAAATCCTGATATTTTGACTTTGTGTGCCTCTGTACATAACAGACTAGTCACTGGGTGTAGCAATTTTAATGATCAATGCTACTTTGTCTTTTCATGGACTACTATATCTGGTTTTCTCGCATCTGTTTTTTGAACTGTTAATAGGTGATCCCATGTGATATAAACATAATCTATAATGCCCTGTGGCCCATGCTTCCAGTGTTTTTCAGTTACTTCAATATTATGTTTGTACAATCCCAAATGCAACAGTCTTGCCACATTATTATGCCTTTCAGTATACAGTCTTCCTTCCATTAGTATATCACAACTAGCAGCAAGATGTGGGACAGTTTCCAATTCTGTTTTACGAAAACTAGATTTGTCTGTTTCTCCCACATGTTCAATGGACTTTCTAAACTAATGTGTACATAGTCCACTATCTTGGGCTGCCAATATTAACCTTTCATCTTTTAGTTTAAATTCACCTCTCCTTAACGATTCCTGTGTTTGATCCTGATCAACATGAGGTTGTTCCAAGAGTTTTCTATACTTGCAACTATATTTATGCATTTTCTATATTTCTTGCTTTCTCATCTGATCATTCATCTTCTATTTCTTTTGTTTTTTGGCACATTCAGTTGCTGTCTGATTTTTATCTACTTCTGGTTTGATTTCCATTCCCACTTTACACTAAAGTGCTTGTGTTAAACTAAGCTTGGAAGTCATCTTAGACTTATTCTCATGTTTTAAAACTTTCACTATCTTTGGATCTTGAGGTCAGTAGATATATATTCAGTCCTAAGATTGCAGGTCTATACATGTAATCAATTTCAAGGAGGCCCATACCTCCTTCAGAACAGGCAGTAGATAGTCTTGGTGTACACTGATTTTTATAAATCATTTGATAAGTATGAAGCATCCTTCTTGTTTTCTTGTCTAACATGTGCAGCACCTCTTGGGGGCAGTCACTCCAAAACTGTAAGATAGGACAGGAAGAGCAAATTAGTTTATAGCTTGGACTTTTTTGTTCCTAGATGTCAGTGCTGGGTTTTTCTTGTTAATTTTAATCATCTGAAATATTCCTTACTAAGTTTTATTCGCATTTGTTCATGTTTTATTGTTGATCTTTCATCAACTCCCAAGTATTTATACACTCCATTCTACTCAAGTTCTTTTAGATCACGTGCCTGTCCCAGGCTGATTTCTTGGTGCTGCAGCTTTTATGCTTTAAAGGTTGCTTTTGCACATTTATCAAGAACAAATGACATTCTTATTTCATCCAGAAAACTTTGAACATTTGGCAGATGTTCTTCATGTTTCACTGTTGCAGTCATTACATTTGGGGTAATCTGCTGGCAGGTTGCCCTCAGTCGGCCTGATTAACAAAGCCTTAGGTCCTGCATTGGTTGCTGTCCCTTCTTCCATGACGTCAGGTCGTCAGGGGTATAAAACATGCAGCCGACGCCATTACATCAGTCTTTCTAGCCGTGTGGTGCCCGAAGCAGAAGCAGTTCGCAAGTGCCAGTTGGCCAACTCCTGAAATTTTCGTTTTCGAGTTTCAGAACCAAAGTCTTCAACTAAAAGCTAAGTACCCCGTTGGAGAAACTTTTTCTTGCTCCTTAACCAATGTCAGTAAAAGTTAATAATTGTATTACTTGTGGGAAGCAAATACCTCATAAAGATTTTCATTTGTACTGTATTCCTTGCCTAGGCCCTGACCATGACATACCTTGCTGTCGGTTTTGTGCTTTATTTAATCAGATTTTCATTTGTACTGTATTCCTTGCCTAGGCCCTGACCATGACATACCTTGCTGTCGGTTTTGTGCTTTATTTAATCAGCGCACTATCAGTTGTCAGTACATTTTTGCTTCTAAATACTTCGGTTCTCGGTTTAATTATTCAGAAATGACGTTGGTTAGCCATCCGACTACCGGAATACCGAAAAAATGCAAATAAAAAGGCAGAGACAGGCCGTTGAGGTCCAAAACTGCCGCCAACGCTTCTCCTACGTCAGTCACCAGTTTGCCGGTACTCAATGAGGCGCTTTTGCAGCCCCTGATACCCGCTACTTCTGATTCGCAAGCCTCTACTCAGACCAAATCGGAGTCCGGTATGCCACGAGATGCTTCACCTATGGAACCCGCAAATGTCTCTACCTTGGATGGATCCAGAGCCGCTGTGCAGGCACTGGCTTCTGAGAGTGTATTCAGGCCTAGAGACTTGCATATTAAACCGACACCACCTTCAATACAAAGGCCTAAATCTCGATATATGTCTAAAAAACTGACACCCAAGCCACATGTTCGGCCCCTATGCCTAAAAAACAAATGATCAAAATGGCTGCAGATTTAATTACTCTAATCAGGGTCAGTCAACTCCCCCCTTCTAAGAGGCCTAGGGCTGAACTCGACTATGAATCTTCTGAACAGGACTCTGTTTCTTCTGATTCTTCTAATGACCTGGATTTGTCTATACCTACTTCATGAATGGATGCTGAATAAGTATATCTTTAGAAAACCTGCAGGCAAGTGTTTTTTTTATTTTTTTTTTTTTTGCCAGAAGTAAACCTTTTTGCTTTAAAGGAAAATAGATCAAGTTTTGCTCAAGAGTTTTTAAACCACTGGGAGTAGAGAACAAATGTCTTCTCCTGTTCATGGACAGGTTTATCCTTCCATCACATACCCTTCATCCCCAGGGGTCTTCTGAAGATCAGGGAGGACTGACCAAGAATGATCTTAATTGCACCCTTCTGGCCCAGGCCATCTCATCCTCAAAGAACCCAGCACCAGGAAGCCGTACATATCAAAATGGAAAACATTATCACTGGTGCTAATCCAAGGGGCAGTAACCTTTACAAGCAAATATCTCCATGGTTTATCTTACCTGGCAGAACTTTTCTCCCCGTGACTCACTATTAAATCCATACCTCTTCTGTCTGTTGCCTGCCTCTGCAGTCTCATCTGTTTACCCACCTCACACAAACTATTTCACAAGAGTGCCATTCAGCTCCGAGATTCTGGCACTCATGTAAGAAAGCCTGTCTTCACAAGGATGATCTTCCTAAGAGCCAACCTCCCCTTTTATCACTAAAATAGGGATGAATATTTCTGTAAACGAGGCAGCTCAGGATCTGATGTCTTTTCTAGCTATTCCTCTACATATGGTGTCTGATCCAAATTTTGGCCACTACAAAGCTTAGGATGTAGTATTCAAGCTCCTCCCCTTCCCTTTAATCCCTACGCACAGAACAAGTTACTTCAGATCTCATTCACCAGCTTCAGGTGCTGATGAACCTATTGTGCTCGAGTGAGTTTGTATTGCCAAAAAGTTTATAACTTTTTTTCAGGTAAGTCCTTTTATAGATATTTTCTCTTGGTCTCTCTCGTTTTCCTCCCTTGTTCCTGCTATTACCAAAAAAAAAAGTTTTTTTTTATAATTACTAGTATTAAGTATTTGTCGTGGGTATAGTCCAGATGTTCTTGTTTCACTGTTGCAGTCATCACACTTGGGTTATCTACCTGCAGGTAGCCCTCAGTCCAGCCCAAATACCAGAGACTTAGTATTTCTGCGTCGGATGCTGTTGCTCCAGGACTGACGTCAGATCATCAGGGGTATAAAAACAGGCAGCCAACATCATTACATCAGTCTTTCTTGCCGAGGAGCCCGAAGCAGAAGCAGTTCGCAAGTGCTGGTCGGCCGCTGAGTTTTCATTTACTAATTGAATCATCCTGAAGTCTTCTAAAGCTAAGTACCCCATTGGGGATCCTTTTTTCTTGCTCTAACCGATGTCAGAAAAAGTTAATAATTGTCTTGCCTGTGGAAAGCAAATACCACACCGAGATTTTCATTCTTACTGCATCACCTTTCTAGGCCCAGACCACAACGTAACTCACTGTCGGTTTTGTGCCTTGTTCAATGCCTGAACCATTCATTGTTAGGCCCTTATTGTCACTAAATACTTTTGTTCTCTGTCTCCATATTCCGAAATGGCTTCGGTAAGCCATCCAACTACTGATATTCCAAAAAAACGTAAGGATACAGACAGACCGCACAGGTTCAAACTGCAGACACTTCCGTTAAGCTAGTTGCCATTTTGCCAGTACTCAGGCACTTTCGCAGCTCCTGATGCCTGCTTCAGTGGATTCGCAGGCCTCTACTGAGACCCGTTTGGAGTCCGGTATGCAGCGAGACTCTTCGACTATGGAACCAGCGGATGTCTCTACCTTGGATGGGTCCAAAGCCGCTGAGCAGGCACCAGCTTCTGAGGAAGTTCTTCATACTACCAATGTTCAACACAAATGACAACTTCAGATGTCCTTCAAGGATGCATCTGCAGTCCTTACAAATGGGTTGTCCTGTCGTCAGGCAGCCCTTCGGTCGGCCGGATTCCAAAGTCTGGGTCTGGGCTCGGCTGGTGTCGCACTTCACCCGATGTCATCTCTGCTGGTCTACGGGTATAAAGGCATCAGCCAACGCCATTTTCCTCAGTCTTTCTTGCCGCGTGGCGCCCGAAGCAGAAGCTGTTCGCAAGTGCCGGTCGGTCAGATCCAGAGATTACTACTACCGAATATTACCGAAGACTTCTAAAAGCTAAGTACCCGTTGGGGACTGTTTCTTGCCTGAGCCGATGTCAGAAAAAGTGAATAACTGTTTAACTTGTGGGAAACAAATACCTCATAAAGATTTCCAGTCTTACTGCTTACCTTGTTTAGGCCCAGACCACGCGTAGCAGCCTGTTTAGCCTGTGCTTCCTTCAACCGGCGCTTAGGCGTCGGGTCGGAGTTTGCTGAACAGTTTTTCGGCTCAGATTTTGCGTACATTATGCCGTCGGATCCTCCGACTTCTCAAATTGTTAAGCATAAAGAAAAAGACCGACACTCGCGGTCCGGTTTCGCGAAGCCACGGTTAAGCCAACCGCGAGTGTCTCGATTTCGGCCGAAACCGCGCAAACGGGTCAATCTTCAGCCGAATCCATGACTACTACCGAGGCCCCTGCTACCCTAGTTGAATCGGCCTCTGAAATTTTACCTACTAATGTGGTTTCTCTAGAATTATCGGACACCATCCCTTTGGATGTCTCTACCCCAGCACGTGGTGCTGCTAGGCCTCCTGCAGCCATGTCTATAAAGGCCTTTGCCAGGGCTAAAGCAGCCAAAACTGCTAAATCTGTGCCTGTTAAGCCCCCCTCTCACAGGCCCAGTTCCAGTTCCCAAATGCTTACTCTGGCAGAGGATCTCATCTCTTTAATAAGGGGATCCCAATCTCACCCAGACAGGGCCTCTCAACCTCCAGAAAAGAGACCTAGAGCAGAGCCCCCTGAGCCAGTGTCCTCAGATGACTCTTCTGATGATTCAGACAATACAGAACATCCAGAGGCTCCTTTTTCTACTTATGAAGATTCCGATGCTGAAGAATCTATACCTTCTGCCTCTCCACCAGAGGAATTTTCATTTGGGGAAACCTTACATGCCATGAGAGAGCAATTCCAATGGCAGGGACAAGATTTCTCAGATTCAAGAAAAAGACTTAGGACCTTTCTACACTTACCGCAACATAGGCCCTTAGCTATACCTCCAGTTATTCCTGTTGTGGATGATGCATTTAACGATGCTGGCACTGCTCCTGATACTTTACCTCCAGCCCCTGCCAAGCCCGATAGGTTTTACAGGGTACCGGACACTCATCACCACTTATTCAAGGCTCCTCTTGCAGATCCTGAGACTATCTCCCAGGGGCCTAAGGCAGTAGCTTCAACCTCAGCGAAAAACCCTCTCCCTTCTGAAAGGGAATCCAGGTCCTTAGAGAGATGGGGTAAAAAAGTATACACCTCTGCTACTCTCTCAGCTAGAGCTTTGAACTGTCAGTTTTATATGATCCAATACCAAGAGTTTATGCTTGATCAGTTAACTAAGAAACTGTCCTCTGATGATTCCTTAGATAAGAAATATGTTTTAGAAATGGTGAATAACATTCAGCAGGTTAGTAACCATTCTTTAAAATGTGGCTATAATGCACTGGAGGCTTCATTTAGATCAGCCATGACTGGCACAGTTATAAGAAGGCATGCATGGTTGAAAGAACAGGTCTTGCAGGATCATGTTAAAACAAAGCTATTAGATGCTCCTATGGATAAGGTCAGTCTATTTGGTCATCCTGCCCAACAAGTAATGAAGAAAATGGAAGAGAAGGCAAAATCTGTACAAACAGTTAAAGATTTCTTACAGGTTCAGCCCCCAAGGTTTAGCAGGAACTGGCCTTCCAAAAATTGGTCCTTTCCAGACTCCTCTAAATCTCAGAGAGGCAGGAATAGACGTTCCAGAGGCAGAAATCAATCCAGAGGAGGTGCCTACAGAGGATGTCAGTGGCAATAACCAACGAGGCACAGACACAACCACTACCACTGCAACAGCACAATCACAGTGACTTGGCTCTGACACCGCCTACCAGGGAACAAATAGCAGCACCCTTAGGCGGAAAGTTAGCCTTATTTTCAAAAAATTGGCACTATATCACAAGAGACAAGTGGATTTTGCAAACTATAGACCAAGGCTACAGGTTTCATTTCCACACCTTACCAGTAAAAAGAGGAATGCCAAACCTACCACCAAATCAAAAGACAGAAGCTCTAAAACAAATAGCTCAATTAACAAAGATGAGAGCTGTGGAAAGGGTACCACCTACAGAACAGGGCAAAGGATTTTACTCCAGACTCTTCCTAGTACCAAGAAAAGAGAAAAATTGGAGACCTATTCTCGACCTGTCCGCTTTAAACACATTCATCATTGTTCCAAAATTCAAAATGCTGACCCTACAGCAACTTCTTCCCATGCTGGGCAAGGAGTGTTGGCTGGTAACTCTAGATCTCAAGGAGGCATACCTGCACGTCCCCATACGACCAAATTGCAGAAGATACCTCAGATTTCTTGCAGGATCAGAGCATTATCTCAGCATTGCCCTTTGGCTTATCTACTGCGCCCAGAGTGTTCACGAAATGCCTGGCATCAGTAATCGCTCATTGCAGGCTACAGGGAATCCAAATTTACCCATACCTGGAAGACTGCCTGATACAAGCGGACAACAAAAGCAAGCTGACACAAGACTTACAAAGAGTCATTTGCTTACTACAAGCCCTGGGATACACAGTCAATTTAAAAAAGTCAAGACTGATAACATCCCAAACAAGAACATTCTTGGGTGCAGAATTGGACACAGTAAAACAGATGGCATTCCTAACTGCAGAAAAACAAGAACAACTTCCTCTTTACTTCTTGGCATTAACAAAGCAGAACAAACTAACAGCAAGGAAAGTACTGCAGGCCTTGGGTTTCATGGCATCCTGCATAATCCTGGCCCCCCATGCCAGACTGCATATGAGAAAGCTACAGTGGTACCTAAAGAATTTATGGTCTCAACACAGGCACAGCTTAGAAACCGAAATACCACTGATCCCATGCCTGAAACAAGAGTTCCTATGGTGGGCTCAAGCATGCCAGTCAAACCCAGGTTTGTACTTCCACAACATTCAAGCAAGCCAAACCATCACAACGGATGCCTCAGACCTAGGTTGGGGGGCCCACATGCTGGACAAATGCATTCAAGGCTTATGGACTCCAGATCAGCTGCACCTGCACATAAATCAAAAAGAAATGCTGGCAGTAAAACTAGCAATCCAGAATTTCAGACCATTCCTCAAAGAAGGCCAATTGATGATAAGGACAGACAACACCACAGTCATGTGGTACATCAACAAACAGGGAGGCACTCATTCATACCCCCTATGTCGAATGGCTCTGGACCTATGGAATATGGCTCTGAGCTACAACATTCAGTTACAGGCAATATTTGTACCGGGAAAAGAAAACTACCTAGCAGACATGTTAAGCAGAACTACCTTGGATGCTCACGAATGGATGCTACACCCGGACATCTTCAAGGCCATCACAAAGAAATGGGGAATGCCACAAATAGACCTATTCGCATCCCCACTCAATCACCAGCTCAAGAAATTCTGCACAAGGACATACCACCCACTTGCTTGGAAGGTGGACTCTGTATCCTTCAATTGGAAAGGCCTGACAGCATATGCATTTCCACCTCTTCCTTTGATGCACAAGGTACTACTGAAAATCAAAGAGGATCGTCCAAGGATAATTCTGATGGCTCCAAATTGGCCAAGACAACATTGGTATCCATTGCTGAGGAGCATGTCTCAGGGGGGAACGTGGACACTACCCCTGATTCCTTTGATGTTAACTCAGAGCGACTACAACATCCTGCATCCAAACCTGAAAACTCTGCAACTGACTGCCTGGAACTTAAGAGCAACTAACCCAGATTTATCCCAAAGGGTTAAAGACAT
This sequence comes from Protopterus annectens, assembly GCF_019279795.1. NCBI lineage: Eukaryota > Metazoa > Chordata > Ceratodontiformes > Protopteridae > Protopterus > Protopterus annectens. The sequence continues at coordinate 817,078,018 of NC_056726.1, read as the reverse complement.
TATCCTTGAGGCCCGCAGACCTTCAACAAGAAGGAACTATGCAGGAAAATGGAAAAGGTTTGTCATTTGGAGTACTGAAAGAGGGAAAGATGTGTCAAAGATAGATATTGCCAACATCCTGGAGTATTTGGCAGAGCTTCTCCATACAGGCCTGTCCTATTCCTCCATCAAGATACATGCATCAGCTATTTCTGCAGAATACAGCTTCGATCCCCCTGTCTTCTCACATCCTCTACTCAGGCAGTTCCTCAGGAATCAAGAATGTAAAACCTCCTAGGAAACCACCATTACCAGCATGGGACTTGAACTTTATGCTAGAAAAATTGACACTCCCTCCATTCGAACCAGCAGCAACAGCAGATCTTCAACACCTATCCTGGAAAACTGCTTTCCTACTGGCAATTACTTCAGCAAGAAGGGTTTCGGAACTACAGGCCTTAATGGCAGTACAACCCTTCCTAATCTTCCATCAAGATAGAGTGTCCATGAGAACTAATCCTACATTTATGCCTAAGGTGGTATCCAGAGTGTCTCTAAACCAGGCAATCCACCTACCTACCTTCTTCCCTAATCCACAGAACAGGGGGGAAAGACTGCTGCATACCTTGGATGTACATAGACAGTTGCGCTACTACCTGGACAGAACCAAGGGCAATAGAAAAACTGACCAGCTTCTAGTAGCTTATGCAACAGGAAGGGAAGGAAAAGCAATTTCCAAATAGACAATCTCCAAGTGGATAGGAAATTGCATAAGATTCTGTTACTCCTACCATGGAAAGCAAATTCCACAGAACATAAGGCCTCATTCGACAAGGGCTACAGCCACTACCACAGCTTTCTTACGAGGAGTGGCTACCAAGGACATTATTGAGGCTGCTACTTGGACCTCCGTGCATACATTTGCCAAGCATTATAACTTACCTCTATACTCTAGATCCCGAGCAGGGTTTGCCACTGCTGTTTTGCAAGGGATCCTAACTACACCATAATTCTTCTTCCTCCTCCCTAGTTTGGCTATGGTATTCTACCCATTTGTAAGGACTGCAGATGCATCCTTGAAGGACATAGTACAGTTTTGTACCTACCATAAATGTAGATGTCCGAACAGGATAGCATCTGCAGTCAGGATTACCACCCCTTCCCTCTGTGGTACTCCTAGGGTATTTACCCACCTAATAGCTAGCTGGGGGGGATCTCTTATGGTGTATTTGTTTGTATATATGTACATACATGCTTATTTTTTGTGTTTGCCTTCTACTTTTTTGGAAACATTGGCATTTACCCAAAAATTTAGCTTTCCAAGAGGGCAACTGGCATCTGGGGCAAGAAACACTGAGGAAAATGGCGTCGGCTGATGCCTTTATACCCGTAGACCAGCAGAGATGACGTCTGGTGAAGTGCAACACCAGCCGAGGCCAGACCCAGACTTTGGAATCCGGCCGACCGAAGGGCTGCCTGACGACAGGACAACCCATTTGTAAGGACTGCAGATGCTATCCTGTTCGGACATCTACATTTATGGTAGGTACAAAACTGTACTTTCTGTCTAAAACTACCGAATTTCTAAGGCCAAGAGTACATGCTACGCCTAGAAAACCTGACGACCAATGCTTAGAATGGCAGAAGACCTTATGCTGATTAGGGGAAGTTAGCTTTCCCCTTCTAAGAGAAAAAGGGATCAGTCCCCAGGAGCTTCAACAGACTGAGTCCGATGAGTATGAAGACATGCCCTTATCTGCTTATGAGGATTCTGATGCAGAGGAATCCATTCCCTTTGCCTCTCCTACAGAGGATTTCTCTTTTGGTGAAACATTACATACTTTAAGAGAACATTTCCACTGGGAATGTCAAGACTTTCCTCAGTCCAAAAAGAGACTCAGAGAATTTCTAGACTTGACACAACACAGGCCTTTTGCAATACCACCAGTACTGGAAGTTGTTGATGATGCCTTTATGGAATCCAGTCTTACTCCTGATACTTCACCCCCTGCCCTAGGAAACCAGACAGGTACTACAGAGTACCTTACTCTCACAAATGTCTTCAAAAATCCTACTGCTGACCCAGAGATCATTTCCCATGGGCCTAAAGGTATCAAGGCAACTAGAGCTAAGAATCCCACCCCTTTGGACAGGCAGGGTAAGAAAGTGTATACCTCTGCAACTTAGAGCTTTGAATTGTCAGTTTCACATGCTGAAGTATCAACAACATATTATGGAACTTAAGCAAAAAATAGCTACCTTTACAGACTGTGCAGAAAATAAAGAATTGCAAGAGCTTAAGCATTCTGCAAGCCAAGTCAGCAAGCATACATTGCAGTGTGGCTTTGATGCCCTAGAAGCATCTTGCAGGGCAGCAGTCACTGGTTCTGTACTGAGAAGGCACGCTTGGCATAAGGAGAAGACCTTGCCAGATCATGTCAAATCCAAGTTACTAGACGCTGCTTTGAATAAGGACAATCTGGCACCAAAGCAGAAGAGGTTCTTAAAAAGATGGAAGGAAAAAGCTAAATCTATGCAGACAGTCAAAGAATTCTTACAAGTACAGCCTCCTAGATTCAGTAAGCATTGCCCCTGAAAACATTGGTCCTTTCCAGACCCCTCAAGGCCATCTCAAACTAGACCCAGGGGAAACAGACCCCCCCCCCAGAGTACAGTCTCAGGGTATGCAGAGATATAAGCAATGGAGTTCCTCCACCTCTAAAGCAGGGAGTGCTAAACCACCCCCTTACAGAAAGAATTCCAAATGGCTTCTCAACTCCACCCCCTCCTCTGCCCAACTGCTTGTGCCTCTAGGAGGAAAACTTACCCTTCATGCAAAAAAAATGGATTCCATCACCAAAGACCAATGGGTCCTAAACATTGTATCCCAGGGGTACACATTTTACTTCCACTCACTGGAAACCCCAAAAGGGTTCCCAGACCTCCCTCTAAACCAGTGGGCAGAGGCTCATAAACCAAGTCCAACCCCTGATCTCTATAAGGGCAATTCATCCGGTTCCTGCAGAACAGATAGATCAAGGATTCTATTCCAGACTTTTCCTGGTACCCAGAAAAGGGGGGACTTGGCGCCCAATCCTAGAGCTTTCAATTCTCAACACCTTCCTGGTGGTAACAAAATCCAAAAGGCTCACCCTGCAGCAGCTTCTACCTATGCTAGCCAAAGATGCCTGGTTAGTCACCCTAGACTTAAAATAAGCCTATCTGCACATCTCTGTAAGGGAGTCATGCAGAAAATATCTACGCTTCAGGGCAAGATCGATGCATTATCAGTTCTCTGCACTTCCCTTTGGCTTATCCACTGCTCCCAGCATATTCACAAAATGCCTGACTCCAGCCATTGCTTACTGCAGACAGAAATATTCAAATGTATCCATAATTGTGCGACTGCCTGATTCAGGCAGACAGGAAATACTGCTGCAGCACCTGACATTTGTAACAAAAAAAAAAAAAAAAAAAAAACTACTAACCTCCCTCAGGTACACCATCAACAAAAAGAAATCAAAACTAGTCCCCATTCAAAAGATTGTATTCCTGGGAGCAAACTTGTACACAGCATCCCAGATGGCATTCCTCACTCCAGAAAAACAAGCCTTTCTGATAGGCTATTTTACTCAAATGGCCACCAGAACCCAGCTATCTGCAATGAAAATCCTGCAGGCCCTAGGGTTCATGGCCTCATGCATCCTACTAATTCCATATGCCAGACTGCATATGAGGGAAACTTCAGTGGTACTTGTCTTTGGTGCCAACATTCTCAGGACCTGGAAACTGTAATTCCCATAATACTCTGTCTAAGGATGGAGTTTCTTTGGTGGGCAGCAGCATGCAACCACAGCAAGGGACTGCCTTTTACCCAACCCCGCTCCACCCAGACCCTAACCACAGATGCATCAGACTATGCCTGGGGGGAATACGTGGATGGCAAGTGCATTCAGGGCCACTGGAGCCCAAGTCAAATGCATCTGTACATCAACCAGAAAGAGATGCTAGCTGTGCAGCATGCTCTTGACAGCTTTCAGATCCCTACTCTCACCAGGACACCTGCTAATAAAAACAGACAACACCATAGTTATGTAGTACATCAACAAGCAGGGGGAGCCCACTCTGCAGGCTAGCCCCATGGTCCTGTGGAACATGGCCTTGGACATGCAGGTACATCTGCAAGCTCAATTCCTGCCAGGCAAACAAAACTCACTGGAAGATAATTTAAGCAGAAATCTCCTAGACCCACACGAGTGGCAACTAGAGCCACGTACCTTCAACCTTCTGATTCAGAAGTGGGGGACACCAGAGGTGGATCTCTTTGCCTCCCCCTGCAGTCACCAGCTCAGATAATTCTGCACCAGGACACCTCACAGCAGGGCCTGGAAAGTGGATGCCCTATCCTTCATTGGGTAAATCTCTCAATTTATGCCTTTCCCCTCTGCCCCTCCTCTCAAGAGTATTGCTCAAGATAAGACAGGACAGACCAAGGACAATTCCGATTGCTCCAGACTGGCCACACCAACACTGGTACCCACTCCTGCGAAGCCTGTCACCAGTGCCACCCTGGCACCTACACCAGAACCCAACCCTGCACTCTCAGCAGGGGGGACAGATCTTGCATCTGCAACTGCAAACCCTAAATCTTGCAGCCTGGCTTATTCCTTGAATTCTCCCCCAGTAACCAGCCTAAGCAAGCAGGTGCTGGACATCATCCTTGAAGCCAGAAGACCCAGTACAAGGAAATGCTATGCTGATAAGTGGAAAAGGTACTGCTCCTGGATTCAGTCTAAAGGAGAGGACACAACTCTGCCCTCCCTGCCTCTAATCCTGGATTACCTAGCAGATCTACTTCACAGAGGCCTATCCTTCTCCTCCATTAAGATCCATGCCTCTGCCATTTTGGTTCATTACAACACTGAGCCATCTATCTTCTCTCATTATCAAAACAGTTCCTGAGAGGGGCAAACAATTTAAAGCCACCAAGGAGAGCACCCACCCCTGCTTGGTACCTTAACTTTGTACTGGAAAAGCTCACACTACCCCCCTTTGAGCCTGCAGCATCAGCAGAGTTAAAATTCCACTCTTGGAAAACAGCCTTGCTTCTGATCATCACTTCAGCTAGAAGTGTCTGAGCTACAAGCACTTATGGCTGTGGAACCCTTCATGATTTTTCATGTTGACAGGGTCTCCCTCAGGACTAGCCCTTCCTTTATGCCTAAAATGGTGTCCAGTGTGGCTCTTAACTAATCTATCCATTTGCCTATCTTCTTCCCTAATCCTCAAAATAAAAGGGAAAGGACCCTGCACTCCTTGGACGTGCACAGACAGCTCAGATTCTACCTTGATAGGACTAAGCCCTTCAGAAAATCTGACCAGTTACTAGTCAGCTTTGCAAAAAGGGCAGAGGGCAAGGCCATTTCAAAGCAAACAGTTTCCAAATGGATAGCACATTGTATCCATTTCTGCTACAATCACCATGGGAAACCAACCCCTCAGGGGGTCAGAACACATTCCACTAGGGCAACTTCTACCTCTACAGCATTCCTCAGGGGAGTCCCTACCAGGGACATCCTGGAAGCTGCTACCTGGAGTTCTGTACACACCTTCACCAAGCATCACCACCTGCCTGTCCTTTCCAAATTCAGGGCAGGTTTTGCAACAGCAGTCCTGCAAGGCATTCTAGCCAGCCCTAACTCTTCTTGACTGCTTCCACCCTTCTTCAGCTTTGGGAATTTACCCAAGTGTGATGACTGCAACAGTGAAACATGAAGAACATAGTACAGTTGTATGCACTTAACATGAATGTCGATGTTCGAGACTGTTGCAGTCCTGGTCCCCCCCCCCCCGGTTTTCTCTCTTTCTCTCTAAATTCTATGCCTTTTACTACCCCCCCTTTTCAGGGGGTATTGATATTTACTTTTTTCTGGGATTGTTTCCCCCACCATAACTTAGCTCCCTATTGGGGGGCTCCTGACATCTGGGGCAAGAAAAATGATGTAATGGCGTCGGCTGCCTGTTTTTATACCCCTGACGTCAGTCCTGGAGTGACAGCATCTGACACAGAAATATTAAGTCTCTGGTATTCAGGCCGACTGAGGGCTACCTGCAGGCAGATAACCCAAGTGTGATGGCTGCAACAGTGAATACACTCAAACATCTACATTTATGGTAAGTGTACGCAGCTTTACTTTTTTTCATCTTATTATAGACTGTTATTTATAGTTCATATTGATCTGATGTCTCCTTCATTCACCCTCATGAGAGGGTCTTTGATCTGACTCAGCTGTATTTCACAGACTGGGATCCAACTCTTAAGCTCTTCCTTCATACCCACCATACCCTCCGTCCACCCAACCACCTCAGATCTCGTTTGCTGCTCCAGCGGGTCAGACATGGATTCCAACTCTCTCAAGTGTGGTTAGTTGTTTAGATAGTTTCAACAAATTGCAAGTGCCTTTGGCTGTATTTTTCTTCCTCCCTCTCTTCCTAGCATGTATGTGTGAGAGAGCTCTTACCTGTGCTTATTTAGCTGTGTAGTATCTTTCTATTTTTTTCTGTTAGTTTTTTGACAGGCATTTCATCATGTCTAACAAGGTGGTTCCCAGGTTTAAGCACTGCACTTCTTGTGGGCACAAAATCCCCAACCAGGATGCCCACAAAGGAGTGCTTGTATTGCCTGGGTGCTGACCATTTACACTGAGTGTTCAGCTGTGCTGCCTGTAACCATCTGGCTTTAGCTGACAGATGGAACAAAACTCATTCTTGGGAGGCTTTCTCCTTATTCTGCTGAGGCTCAGACCCCTACCTTGTCTGCTTCCTCTTCTCCTTTGGTTAAGGAGTCAGAGGTCCCTCCCTGAGGGAGACTCTACCTGATGAGAAGCCCAAGAAAACAGTGGATTTGATTCTTTCATATCCGCAGCAGTCTGCTCCCCGATTGGATCCTACCGTCTCTTCAGATCTGGGGGAGATTATTTCTATTTCCCTGATGCCTTCGTCAGCTCCTACTTTGGACCTCTGCGAAGTCTCCTGCCCTGTCCTCCAAGTCTAAACACTCCCGGCCCCCTTCGTCAGCTTCCATGTCCTCAAAGCTTGTCTGGGGCAGACATGGACAGGATAATGAGGAAGTTATTTAAGGCTCAGATCCAGATTTGGGTAGTCTCCTCTCTGTCCCCTGTTGGATCTGTGAGCTTACTCAGGTCACCCTAACCAGATTTCTCCGATCCATCCCCCGGCTTCAAACCCTAGAGATTCAAGACTGCTGTACGTGTTGGACTCTGCACAGAGGAAGCTTCTTTCCTCAGTGCAGTGTGTGCCCTTGATAAGAGCCATTCCGGCCTTGCCTGAGCAGAGCGAGTCTCAGAGCCATGGCATCGGTGCCAGGTCAGGGGGACTGGGATCATCTCCGTCCTTTTAGAAGCTGCCCCTTCCTTTCCTTCCTTTGGGGGATTTAGCACTCTATAGCTCTGGTGTCATCCATTCTGGAGGCCATGAATCCAGTGCAAGTTCTGTCCATTTTTCTTTAGTAGCTTTTGCTTTGGGTGATGCGGATGGGGCTTTGCCTGTTCCTTCAGCCTTTCAGGTAGTGGAGAGGGTCTTCTCCTGGGTTGGAGAGTCGACCGTACATGTTCCTCAATTCCCCCTGTACCTCTCATCAGATCCAGGCCTTTCTGTCTCTCTCTCTCTCTCTCCCCCTGCCACGAGCCTTCCTGTCCCAAGTGGCCTCCAAGATTTCCCTGATCAGGAGGGATCCCCCTCTTCTGAAACTTCCCCAGAATTACCCCACTGTGGAAGTTCCTTGGAAGAGGACATGTAAAAGGAGGCACATAAACTCCCTCTGGAGTCCTTAACCGAGGATATTGACTTCGATGAGTGGGAAGGATCCCACCTGAATATGGCTGAAGTAGAAAGGTGGGTGGTCTGCCCATCCACCTTCCTCTGAGGAGTCAGTTCTCTTGAAGGCATTTGGGATGGGCCCATCTACGTCCTGGGAGACCCCTCCAGCAAATGCCCTGGAGAGAGACATGATATCTTGCCATGCATGGAAAGAGCTGGATACCATCAAGCCCATACCCAAGTGGGCAGATCAGTTTTTAGCCCCCCCCCCATGGATTGGAAACACTGGAGTAAAGGGCCCAGTAGTTGATGCTATTCTGGTGGCAATGGCCACTAAGAAGGAACTGCCTGAAGAAACTGCCAATATCCATCTGCCAAACAAGGAGTTCAGAGCACTGGATGGGATTTGGAAGGGCATTTAAGTCTCCGCAACCTTTGCGCTGAGGTTGTTAACTTATCTAATGCATTTTACTCTGCTACAGAGGGACCTGATTAAGGAACCTTCTACTTCTCTGAGTCCATACCTGCTGAGGAGTTTAAGAAAGTTTCTCCCAAGCTGAACACTTTCTTCCATCACTAATTCCTTAGTAAGGTTAATCTCACATACCAAGGAGGGCACCTCGCAAGCAGCCAGTTCAGGGCTTTCCCTAAGGAGTCATGCCTGGATGAGGCTGTGTGATTTTGTGGAGCCCTTTAAGGTGTTTCTCCATGCCCCTTATGATGGCTCCTACATCTTTAATCCTTTGGTTAGAGACACCCTTACCTGCAGCAAAAAGGATGGGAAGACCCTTTCTGCTGTTGGAATCAAGTTTTCTACCCCCCAGAAACAAGTGTGGGGGTAAGAAAATGGGGATGTTCTTCATGTTTCACTGTTGCAGTCATTACATTTGGGTAATCTGCTGGCAGGTTGCCCTCAGTCGACCTGATTAACAAAGTCTTGGGTCCTGCGTCAGTTGCTGTCCCTTCTTCCATGACTTCAGGTCATCAGGGGTATAAAACATGCCGCTGACACCATTTTCATCAGTCTTTCTTGCTGTGCGGTGCCCAAAGCAGAAGCAGTTCACAAGTGCCGGTCGGCCGAATCCTGGAATTTTCGTTTTCGAGTTTCAGAACCGAAGTCTTCAACCTAAAGCTAAGTACCCCGTTGGGGAAACTTTTTCTTGCTCCTTACCGATGTCAGTAAAAGTTAATAATTGTATTACTTGTAGGAAGCAAATACCTCATACGGATTTTCATTTGTACTGTATTCCTTGCCTAGGCCCTAACAACAATGTGCCGTGCTGTTGGTTTTGTGCTAAATTTAATCAATGCACTATTAAGCGTCGGTATATTTTTGCATCTAAATATTTCGGCTCAAGAATTAACTATCCAGAAATGTCGGTTAGCAATCCGGCTACCGGAATACACAAAAACGCAAAGAAAAAAAGACCGTTGAGGCCCAAAACAGACAAAGATTCTCCTAAGCCAGTCACTGGTTCGATGGTACTCAGGCGCTTTCGCAGCCCCTGATGCCCACTACCTTTGATTTGCAAGCCTCTACTGAGACCCATTCGGAGTCCTGTATGCCGCGAGACATTTTAAGTATTGAACCCGCGGATGTCGGCTGAGCAGGCACCGGCTTCTGAGGGTGTTTTCAGGCCTAAAGATTTGTATATTAAACTGACACCATCTTCAAAACCTAGGCCAAAATCAACTTCTATGTCTAAACAACGCTTGGGCCACGTGCACAGCCCCCTATGCCTAAAAAACAAATGATCAAAATGGCTGAGGATTTAATTACCTTGATCAGGAATTCCCATCCCCCTCCTGCTAAGAGGCCTAGGCAAGGCACTGATTATGAATCATCAGATCAGGTTTCCATTTCTTCTGATTCCCCTTCTGATCAGGAATTATCTATTCCACCTTATGAGGACTCTGATGCAGAAGAATCCTTCCCTTCTGCTTCTCCTCCTGAGGATTTTTCTTTTGGAGAAACATTGCATATCTTAAGGGAACATTTTCACTGGGAGAGTCAGGATTTCTCAGAATCTTAAAAAGAGGCTTAGGGATTTCCTTCTTCTTCCTCAGCATAGGCCTTTAGCTATACCTCCTGTTCTAGAGATTGTTGATGATGTTTTCTCAGTATCCAGCATGGCCCCTGATTCCCTGCCTCCAGCTCCTAGTAAGCCAGACAGATATTACAGGGTTCCTGACTTCCACAAATTCCTTTTTAAAAACCCAACAGCTGACCCTGAAACCATTTCTCAGGGTCCCAAGGGTGTTAAGGCTTCTACTGCTTCTGATAGAGACTCCAGGGCGCTGGATAGATGGGGTAAGAAGGCTTACACTTCTGCAACCTTGGCAATCAGGGCTTTAAACTGTCAATTTCATATGCTTAAATATCAGCAGCATGTCATGGGCTTACTTAAACAGAAAATGATGTTGATTTCTTAAATAAGAGTTACAGGATTTATTGCATTCAGCTGAACAAGTTGGAAAGCATACTTTGCAATGTGGTTTTGATTCCTTGGAGGCCTCTTGCAAGGCTGCTGTAACTGGATCTGTGATAAGAAAGCATGCTTGGCTCAAGGAGCAAAATCTGCCTGATCATGTTAAAGCTAAATTGTTGGATGCTCCTTTACAACAGGACAGTCTATTTGATAATAAGGCAGAAGAAGTTTTGAAAAAGATGAAAGACCAAGCTAAATCTATGCAAACTGTAAAAGATTTCCTACAAGTGCAGCCACCCAGGTTTAGTAGGCACTGGCCTACTAAGAATTGGTCATTTATAGTACCCACCAGAGCCACTCAAGTCAAACCCAGACACTCCAAAGGCCTCAGGTTTCAGTCACAAGGAACTTGGGGTGCCTCCACCTCCAAATCTGGAAGTAGCAAAGCACCTCCCTACGGTAAGCAGTCTCAATGACTTTCCCCTGCCATCACTAAGCACTTATCTTTTGGCAACCCCTTTGGGGGGAAAACTGGCACTTCATGCACAAAATTGGCATCTAATTACCCAGGATAAGTGGGTTTTAAATACAGTATCCCAGAGATACAGATTTAATTTCCACCCATTGCCAGTCCCAAACGAATGACCAGATCTGCCATGTCCCTCATGAATATGGGGGCTATTCAACTTGTACCAGAAAAGGGACAAGGTTGTTCAAGACTTTTCCTGGTACCCAGAAAAGACAAATCATGGCGTCCAGTTCTGGACTTATCCATTCTAAATACATTCCTGGACATTCCAAAATTCAAGATGCTTCACTCTACAACAGTTACTGCCTATGCTAGGCAAGGATGTCTGGCTGTTAACTCTAGACTTAAGAGGCTTACCTGCATATCCCAATCAGGGAATCTTGCAGACGATACCTCCACTTCAAAGCAGGCTATTTGCATTACCAGTTCTCTGCACTGCCCTTTGGCTTATCTACTGTGCCCAGGGTCTTCACAAAGTGCCTGGCACCAGTAATTGCATTTTGCAGACAAAGAAACATTCAAATTTATCCTTACCTGGACGATTGTCTAATTCAGGCAGAAAACAGACAGTCTTCTAAAACATCTGGCATTTGTAAAAAGGCTTCTAACTTGTCTAGGGTACACCATAAATGAAAAGAATATCAATTTCCCTGGCGATGGAATCAAAGTACCTGGAATCAATTTGAAGTTTAAATATATTTTGACTTTATTATAGTTTGTTAAGCGCTTTCATCTAACAATAACTAGATTTCCTCAGAACAAATTACTGCCTTTTGGCTAACAATATATATAGAGTGCTTAATCAAATAATTAACCAGTTTAATTAATCAGTTTCACAACATTTTAAAGAGCTAGTGCAATAAAAACCTTAGTAGTACTATTAAAAACCTATTTAAAATACTTGCTCTGAATAAAAACACATGTTGTGTAAACAATTCATTGCATTACCACATGTCTATAATATTGTACATCCTGTATTTTTGTATATTTGTATATATGAACCATACATATATATATGGATATATTTTTTGGTGTATATAAATAAATATTGAACAAATGCATATTGATAATAACATTCATTCCTAAAAAATCATAGAACTAATATAAGGAACCTTTACCCTTCTTAGATATGTGGGGCATAATATAAAAATAAAAAATGAAAAAACAACTTGTGTGACATTTAACATACCCCTTTATTTTGATATAATATACTTCCTACCAGTCTAACCATCGTGAACCAAGATAGGCTTCACTGAAATATGATCATTTAGTCCTGGTGGGGAAGATGCATTTAGTTTTATTTGCCATCTGGTCTCTAATTCTCCCAGTTTTTTCCTAATATTTCATCCTCTAGGGTTCACTGTGGCTATATCTAATATGGCAAAATAAAACATTTTACAACTAGTACTTTCTTGCAAATGCCTCCACAGGGCATTTTTGACATCTTTCTTTTTGATACAATAATAATGATCATATATCCTTTGCCTTAAAGTCCTATCTGTTTTTCCTACGTAGTAACAATGACAATTGGCACACATAGCTAGGTACACTAAATGGGTAGTTCTACAATTTCCTTTCCTAAAATGTATCTCTGACTTAGTAACATTTTCTAATTTTATGGTACAGTCTGAACATATGTACTTACACTGATTGCATGTGCCACATTTTGTTGTACCCCTCTTTTCTCTTTCATTGTTACCTGTTTTTGTTTTCCTTTCTAGTTCCCACTTTAAATTATTTCCATTTCTAGATACAAACCGGGGAGGATCTCCCACTATTTCAATAGTGTTTTTGTCCATCTTTAGAATATTCCAATTCTCTTTCATAATTCTTTTTATGTCTATAGTCCAAGGGGTATGCTGCAGGATACAAGCTCTAGTATAATCAATATCTATCTCTCTATTTTCTGCTCCTGACTTTTGCATATTTGTCAGGGGACCTTTTCCTAATAGGGGTACAAATTTATTACCCCATTCATTTAATACATAACTAGTCACATCATTCACTAGCCATTTGGGGTATCCTCTTTGTGTAAACATGTCCCCTATAATTTTCAATTCCCTAACAAAGTCTTCATACTCAGATGTCATCCTTGCGGCCCTAATGCATTGTCCCTTGATTATACTCCTTTTCTGTTTTATGGGGTGACAACTATTATATTCTAAGTAGCCATTACTAAACATCTCTTTCCTGTGTATTTTACTTTTTATCATTCCATTATCCACAGTAATGAGAGTGTCTAAGTAAGCTATTTCATTTGATTCCACATTGTATGTGAATTTTAATTCATTACTCATTGCATTTAAACTTGTCATAAATAGTTCCAGTTCGTTTCTATTCCCTTTCCAAACTAGAAAAATATCATCCAAAAACCGGTAGTAACATGAAACAAACTGATAACTGCTGTTACTGAAAATATATTCCTCTTCCCAATCACTTAAATAAATGTTGGAGAAAATGGGGGCACATGCTGCCCCCATTGCCACTCCTTTTACTTGAATATAATATTCTCCTTCGAACATTATATAATTGTATTTCAGTACTAGTTCCATGAATTCTACCGTGAGTTGAATTTTATCCCTTGAGAAAATGCCATTAATTAAACTGATTAATTAAACTGGTTAATTATTTGATTAAGCACTCTATATATATTGTTAGCCAAAAGGCAGTCATTTGTTCTGAGGAAATCTAGTTATTGTTAGATGAAAGCGCTTAACAAACTATAATAAAGTCAAAATATATTTAAACTTCAAATTGATTCCAGGTACTTTGATTCCATCGCCAGGGAAATTGATATTCTTGGTTTAGCTTTCATTGTTGGACTGTTTCCCTTTATTGGAGTTCATTGGTCGTTCGTGGAGATGGATTCAATGGATGAATTACCATCAATTTTTTCGCACAGAAGGGACGAAATAAGAGGTATCCAGTCAGAGATGGCCATTATGAGGGGTGAGCTGACTCGGCTTATTGAACTTGTAAGCCAACCGTTACCAAACAGCAAAATACATGAGCGGATGACGTCATCAAGGGCGCCCAGTGCAACAGGCAACGCTAATTCTATCCCAAACGGACAGGGGAATGGAGACGAACGTGGTAGGAGAACCTCTTATGGATCCAGACCAGATGGCGATTACAATGGGACGAGCGCTAGGAAGGAAAATGGATCGGAGGCGGACTACTCGTTTTTCGGAGCAAAACCAAAAAGAATGCCACCCAAAAAGACATACACTATGACCGGTAACGTATATCATGCAGGCACTGATTTAAATGTTAAGAATGTTAAAAAAGACGCGATGCTTAAAGAACACAGCTACAAGGATATTATTGAATTCAATTTTGATTTCAAAGGGCTGGACCAACAGAAAGCCCAGAATGGAGGGAGAGGTGGCAATTTATCTAATTTTGAAAAGAATTTAAAAGAGTCAATGTATGAATTTGGTAGTAAACTGAAAAAATGCAAAAGCCCTAG